>NC_066535.1:6552834-6692834 GCF_024679095.1 Eriocheir sinensis
CCCTCCGCCTCCTCGTCCTCTCCTCCTTCCTTCCCTCCACCCTCCTCCTCCTACTCTCTTTCTTCCATCCTGCCATCTACCAACTTTCTCCCTCTACTTCCCATCTTTCATCTCTCTACCACCCTCCCTCCTTCTCATCCCCTTCTCCCTTCCTTCCCTCTACCCTCCTCCTCCTACTCTCTTCCTTCCATCCTGCCATCTACCCACTTTCTCCCTCTACTTCCCATCTTTCATCTCTCTACCACCCTCCCTCCTTCTCATTCCCTTCTCCCTTCTCTCTACCTCCCCATCTTCTACTTCCTTTCTTCCTTCTCTCTGCCCCCTTCCCTCTCCGTCCACTTCCCTTTTCCCTTTTCTTTCCCTATACTTCCCTTCTTTCATCTCTCTACTCCCTCCCTCCTTCTCATTCCCTTCTCCTTTCCATCAACCTCCCCTTTCTTCCTTCTCTCTATCTCCTTCCCTCCTTCACATTTCCCTCTCCCTACCTTTTAACCCCCTTCTCTACTTCCCTTCTCTCTACCCCTCTCCCTCTCTCCTTTACATTCCCATCTTCCTTCTCTCCTTCGCTCTACCTCCCTCCCTTTCTCCCTTCCCTTTATCTCCCTATCTCTATTCCTTCCCTTTCTTTTTGTTCCTGGCCACCAGATGTTCCTCCTACCACCACCACCACCACCACCGTAAGCCTACTACTACTACTTCTACTACCACTACTACATCTATTACTACTACTACTACTACTGTTGTTACCACTGTCGGTATATGTCTTATCGAAACCTCCCTTCTGACTCGATCTACATTTCTTTTCTTTTTCATTTGAACACAGGAACTCCATCAACACCTTCTTCCCTTCGTTTTATTCATGAGTATGCCTTGCCTTCCCGACTCCCGCTTCCACTTTTTTTTCCTACTCCGTGTTTACTTATTCGTGTTCATGTCAGTCTTCTACTTATCCTTCTACTTTCTTATTTATTTCCTGCTGTTGTTGTCGATGCTGGATTTGTTGTTGTTGTTGCTGCTATTCCTGCTGTTCTTTTCGTCATTGCCGTTGTGATTTTATACTATTTTCCTTTTTTTACACTCATCTTCCTCATCCAGACTATTTCCTACTTATTGGAGCTACGTTATTCTCAAAGAGCACTAAGAAAAAGCCTTATTGGGCAAAGAAAATCTCCTCTGTAAAAAATAAAACCCTGTATGAAGAGAATCCACACAAACTGCACTCCTTTACACACACACACACACACACACACACACACACACACACACACACACACACACACACACACACACACACCTCTTCCAAACATCTCACCCCGCCAACACTCACACCCCAATCCACACCACTCATTCTCCACTCCGCCACCCCACATCCCTTCCAGCCACCCTTCCTCCCACCCATCCACCAGCCACCTCCGACTTCCCTGAACTTACGAGACGCCGAGAACTCCTAGTAATGAAACTCTGTCGAAAAGGATTCGCGAAACGTGTTTCGAGACTTGTGATGCAACTTTTTTCTGGAGGGAGGAAGCTTCAAAGGAGAGGCAGGAGAGGAGGAATGGAATGAGTGGGGAGGGAAGGACGAAGCCTCAGCGATGTGGAACTTATTCATGTACTTTTATATTTTATCATTTTCAATGAGAGGTTACTCACGAGATAGAAAAAAGGTAAAATAACGTTAAGGTGATTTGAAAACAAATTAAAGTAAGTAACTTCGGATGCGGAGAGGCTCAGTTTATGCAGATATATGAGATGGCCTCCCGTGCTCTCATATGTCGTGCGCGTGGGTGACTGCGTACATATGTATGTAGGTATATATGTATGTATGTATGTATGTATGTATGTATGCTTCTCCCAAACTGACCTCTCTTTGGCCTCTTATTCTCTTTCCTGTTATTGGAACAGCGCCTAGCAGGCTATTTTGTAGCTTTTTTTATCTTTGAGTTGTCTCCTTGCTGTAAAAAAAGTATAAACATGCATTATGTGAGAAAGAGAGAGGAAACGTTTCTTGCCTGCTCGATATTACTTCTAAATACGTTTCATATTAAATAGTAAAACAACAAATTTTGGAGGCAAGCAGACAAATAATTAGATTATATTGAAAAACACCGTTAAATAAATACCACAACTTTTTCTTCCACGAAGTTAAAAACATCCCCTGAGCCGTGAAGTTTGGTGTTGGCGGCGCAGACATTAATGGTCCGTGACACCTTCCGCCACACCTGCTTGCCGTGCTGGGGCTCAGAGGCGGCGGGGCTCGACGCACGGCGGAAAGAATCTTGGCGCGCTGCTAAAAGGTTTCCATGACTCATAGGGAGTTTCTTTCGCTTCTCATGTGTACAGAAGGAACGTAATCACAGACGCACCAAAAAAAGACGCGTTTCAAATTTTACTTCAGTGTTCACTATTATGATTTAGAAGATGGAACTAAAATTGAAGATATTACTCTGTACATGATCAGTATAATATATAAGAAGCTTCTCTCTTACACAAAGTCTTGCATGGCTACGATCTTCCTCATGGTACCAAGCAAGTATATTCAGTTCACTGCACCGCCCTACGCTTACTCAGTCTATAGAAGGTCCTGCCACCATTTTCACCATACACGGCAGAAACACCAGCACTACACTATCCACAACCCCACTTTTAAAACCACCTTTTTGCTTCCCGAACACTATCTAATTTTACTTTTTAAACAGATAATATACAGGAGGCAGGGGACGAGTGCCGATGAGATTAAAAGACTCTTCAAAAGGTTAGACCCTCAGAGTTAATAAAGGCCATAATACCCATGACAAAAAAAAATTTAATATAACAATGGTTCGTACTTTGTGAAGGTGTTTGTTTTGTTGCAGTAATCTTTGCAGCTCAGCACGATTAGTATGTGGAGGCAAACTGTCATCTCTTCATCAGTTTCTATGACCAGCAACACGTAAAAGAGTCGGTGTGTGTGTGTGTGTGTGTGTGTGTGTGTGTGTGTGTGTGTGTGTGTGTGTGTGTGTGTGTGTGTGTGTGTGTGTGTGTGTGTGTGTGTGTGTGTGTGATAAATGAAAATGCAACAGAGAACAGAAAGAAATGCAAAATAAATATCCTGACCACAAAAATTAAACCGCATTAATACTGAGCAAACAAGGCTCATGAGTGTACAATAAGTATGTTACAGGTAAAATGAATAATTCGAAAACGACGATATAGAGAGAATGATAAAGAAAACACATAATAAAGCGAAAATGACAAAAATCTGACCCCAATGAAAGTAAAACATCAATAAGCAGACAAGACTGACGGGAGGACAATAATTATGTCTCAGGTAAACAGAGAGTGTACGAATGGAACACAAAACAGCAATAATCAGAGCCAGGTCACCCGCCCAATGAAGGCAACGGGCGGGCGGCGCGTGTGTAATTCCATGCCAACGGTGGCTTCCAGCACGCTGCCCACGGTAATGTTGCTTTAATTACTCTCCTAAAGTAATTATCTGGCAATTAGGTAGCTACACCGCTTGGGGCAGCAGCAGGGAGCAGGGTGTGGGCTAGAGTTTGAAGGGGAGGAGAAGGAGGAGGCGAAGGAAAAGGAGAAGAGGAGCCAGCGGAGAAGAGGAGATGAATGTCGAGATGAAGGTGGATGCTGCGTGGTTTAGAGGACGAGAGAGACAGTCGTGGGGGAGAGGAGCATCAACATCAGGTCAGATATATTCCTCTATGTATTTTTTTGTCTATTCACTGGAACCCTTTCTCGCCTTTAGAAGGTTGTCTGTCAATCACACATTTTCACAGGCTACGTTTCTATTTCTTTAGCTTAGTTATCATATAAGATGGGCAGATACGGTTGACCCCATTAGATTTACCAGTGATTGTAAAGCAGACCATTCGCAAAAAATCAGTAAAACCAAAAATAAAGAAAGTATGACGAGTATAAGTAAAACAACCACTCCAAAATGTTATATCACTTTTTTTTTACGTTTCTGCCTATGGCGCCGGTAGGCTTGCATGGAGGGGCCTGATGGCATGGCCCATCTCGTTGTGGCGCAGGCAAGTATTTACAGTAGCACCATATTGCATTGGTTCATGTTGCCCCCCGGTACTCATCTTTGATCCTAGAATGTAGAGTCCGGGTTGATGGGTGATCTTCTGGACAGCATGTGGGTAGTCTTAGACCACTCGTCCTAGATGCGGCGCCGTCACGCTATCCACAAAGCCACATGTAATGGCTATTTGCGAGATATTTAATCAGTATTAAAATCAATTATTCTACCCTATAAAAGAGAAGCTAAGAGATGAGATCGGAAGGGAAACCAAGTGTAGGAATAGGAGGAATGACGTGGTCTGATGCCACAGGGTGTTATTGTTTGAACTGTCCATCATGGGAGCCCTTGAGTAATGTAAACATGGCTGGTTGTGTCCGTAGAGTTAATTGTGTCATTGGCTTGGCAACGATCCACCTGAAACACACTAAATGTTGTACATGCACAGGAATGTTTGGGGCAGTCTGGTAGAAATATCTTGTTAATAAACTTTTTTTATTCATCAGCTGGTGTAAACGTGGCAGACGATTTCATGAGACTGTTTTTTAAACTAACGTTATCATTTTGTGTCAAGCAAAACTGTTAATCTTGTATAAAAGGTGCGCTAAACCCTTCAATAATAATAATAATAATAATAATAATAATAATAATAATAATAATAATCATAATCATAATCATAATCATAATAATAATAATAATAATAATAATAATAATAATAATAATAATAATAAAAACAAAAATAATGATAATGATAATAATAATAATAATAATAATAATAATAATAATAATAATAATAATAATAATAATAATAATAATAGTATTAATAATAATAATAATAATAATAATAATAATAATAATAATAATAATAATAATAATAATAATAATAATAATAATAATAATAATAATAATAATAATAATAATAATAATAATAATAATAATAATAATAATAATAATAATAATAATAATAATAATATCAATAATAATATCACAATAATAATAAAAATAAGAAGAATTGTAATAATAATCATAATAATTATAATAATAATAATAATAATAATAATAATAATAATAATAATAATAATAATAATAATAATAATAATAATAATAATAATAATAACAATAAAAACAATAATAACAATAATAATAATAATAATAATAATAATAATAATAATAATAATAATAATAATAATAATAATAATAATAATAATAATAATAATAATAATAATAATAATAATAATAATAATAATAATAATAATAATAATAACAGACGTGGACCCACCAACCTCTGTCAGTAACCAAGGCATTAAAGATTCATCAGTGGAATTAACAACACCAATAATTTCGTATATTAAACATTTAGCATTTTTTCCCTCCCAGTCAGGTGCACGCAACACAAGCCCTGGCCGGCCGTTACGAGGGGGGGAGAGAGGCGCCCTTGACCCTCGACCTCGCCCGGCAGCAGCGACTCAATGTGTCTCTTCCTGAATATACATTTGCCACGAACCGCAACTTCTCGTGAAACAACCTCATCAGCGGACCACTTTTTACACGCCACAGACAGACACAGCAGACAGGAAAAACTCTGCCGCCTGCTTGCAAATTACCTTCCTGCCCTCCTACTTTCTCTATCTATCTGCATATTCATCTATCTAACTATCTATCTATCTATCTATCTATCTTATTTTCATACACACACAAACGCAAACACACACGTATATAATATTCACTTACGTATGGTATTTAAACTTATTCCAAGCCTTGTCAAAAGCCCATTTCGTAACAGGATTTCTTGTAGGGACGCGGCACATGTATTTCGTGAACTATTCCGTAAAAGGCGCCGCAGTATTCCGTGATGCATCCTGAGCCGCTTACAGCCCCGCTGAAAGGCGCGGCGCTTCGTGGGTCGGAGCAGGTCAAAGGAGGGAAGGTAGGAGTTTCCCCACCGCTCTTTTGTGCAGCGGTGGAAGTAAGTAACGCTGAGCACCAAACAAACATGGCCTGTACAGCGTGTGTGGGGGATGGGGGGGATGTGGGTGTGGATGTGGGTGTATATGAGGGAAGGAGGTAGGGAGGATATATCATCATCATCATCATCATCATCATCATCATCATCATCATTACCACCATCATCACCACCATCATCATCATCGTAATAATAATAATATTAATAATAATAATAATAATAATAATAATAATTACAACTTTCCCATTATCACTGCATCTATTATATATCATAATTTCCATTAGCATTAATATTACAAGTATCATTATCATCATTGTTTCAAATTATCATTATTGCTATTATCAATGTCATCATTATATATCCTCAATTCCTTAATAATTTTGAGACCATGTATTTGATGATGTTCACAATGATAAAATCAAATCCTAATTTCTGCAGGGTTTGCGTGGAATGTAAGGTTTCACGAATTCCCTGCATCGTATATACACAGGTAAAAAGATGGACACACTGCACATGATTGAAAGCAATAATGATGCAAGTAACAGATTAGCAGCAATCAAGAGTAAAACAAGCTATCGTACAGCACACGCACACACAGACACACACACACACACACACACACACACACACACACACACACACACACACACACACACACACACATGTAATACGAAAAAAATAGTCTCGTGGTCCTGAGACCCGTGAGCGAAACAAAATCACTTTAAGAGGGCCGAGGCTCGAATCACGTAAATATGGAAAACTATAAACAAAGCACGTAGAAGAAATTTAAGGAAACTAAGAGTAGAATAGTTACACAATACGATCGGCGCTTTGAATGTTCTGCTGCTAATGATAGGAACACAGCACATTGTTTTGTTTCATCTGCACCAACAATAACGACGGACAGAAGGTAAAAAAAACTACAATGCACATCTGGATCTGTTGTTACATAATACTACCTGACGGCAATGTGTGTGTGTGTGTGTGTGTGTGTGTGTGTGTGTGTGTGTGTGTGTGTGTGTGTGTGTGTGTGTGTGTGTGTGTGTGTCGAGGTCGTTGCCCCCTGCTGATCTCATCCGTGCTCATGTTATCACTGGGATCTCTGTGTCTTGACCCGCCTCCTGGAGACACGCGCGCGCGCACACACACACACACACACACACACACACACACACACACACACACACACACACACACACACACACACACACACACACACACACACACACACACACACACACACACACACACACACATAGACACACAAACAAACACATACACACAACTATACATACTTCACAAAAACAAATATTTTTTGTTAATAATAATGAAATAAAGAAAAACAAAAACACGCGAGCGCATGAACACTTCAACGAATCTTCATCACGCAGAACAAATGGCTGAGGCAGTGCTGCTTCCAATAAAAACATCGCTACTACAAATGACAAACAATAGGCTCTTCATCATTTGGGTCGAAATAAATGTACTGCCTTGGATTGCCGATACTTTTTTCTCTCTCATTGCTACACAAATGAAATATTAAAAACATCATTCATTGTATTCAGCGGAGTTCTATTAACAAAAGTCTCTCTCTCTCTCTCTCTCTCTCTCTCTCTCTCTCTCTCTCTCTCTCTCTCTCTCTCTCTCTCTCTCTCTCTCTCTCTCTCTCTCTCTCTCTCTCTCTCTCTCTCTCTCTCTCTCTCTCT
The DNA here is from genome assembly GCF_024679095.1 of Eriocheir sinensis. Lineage (NCBI taxonomy): Eukaryota > Metazoa > Arthropoda > Malacostraca > Decapoda > Varunidae > Eriocheir > Eriocheir sinensis. The sequence goes on from NC_066535.1 coordinate 6,560,525, forward strand.
CTCTCTCACACACACACACACACACACTCACACACACACACACACACACACACACACACATATATATATATATATATATATATATATATATATATATATATATATATATATATATATATATATATATATATACACACACACACACACACACACACACACACACACACACACACACACACATATCTGGCAAAATCGATCGTGTGCCTGGCCGGAGACTACCGTTTCTCTAGCAGCTAATGTTATCAGTTCACTCAAAACAATGTCCCTGTGTGTTCTGTTAAAGCCACTATTGTCGTGTGCTGCCTGCCTCATGTAGATGTCTGTGTGTGTGGTGAGGGGTAGTCTGTTTGTAATGCTCACTGACACGCTCTTTGCGGTACTATTTTATACTTCAGTGTTTTACTCAATTTTGTTTTCTCGTCTGAGAATGTCGAGTGACTATATATTTAGCAAAAATTATGAATCATTAAATAGTGAGATACACTTTCTTCAAATGCAAACCTATTATTTTATGTTTGGAACAGATCATTTGATGTGCTGAAAATGCGTATTATTTGTTTTTACTCCCCTGGCCGTGTCTGCGTCCTCGCCTGCCCTGACTGGCACGCGCCTCATTACCCACCACGGGGAGCACAATGGCAGCAGCAGCCTCCTCAAGCAGCCACTAGGAAGGAAATACAAGGCGGCGGCGGCATAAACAACGCCCTCAGCACAATATGACCACTTGCCGCACACAGCCGAGTACAGCAATAGCCGGGCCACTGCACCGAGAACTCCTCCACGGCAGTAAATTTGTCGCCACTGCGCTAAATTCCCAATATCACGAACGAGGCGAGGACACAAGGCCACTAGCGTTGTGTAGTGCAAAATTTAATGAGCTCTGGGCGTGTTGTTGTTTACTACCATGCTTCGGATACCTCCATTTTTTTAAACAGGTTAATGAAAGGTACGTAATGTGTGAGAAAGTTCAGTTTTGTGCCGGTAAAACTGATACGAGAAGGTTGCTTGAGGGAAGAATACAAGGGTTGATAAGGATGGTTTGTCTGCTCCCTCCGTATTAGCCTTAGGGATGTGAGGCTATGTGTGTGCTTCCTCGCAGACCAATGAAAACTAATTAATGGGTGAGGACGCTCAGTTTTATGATACTAAAGCCTGTGGCTGAGTGTTATCAGTATGTGAAAAATACTACTGGAACCCTTAATTACCCATCTTTCCCATCTGTGAATACCCAACGGTGGAATCATATTTTTACAAGCTTTATATGGAAGGTTTACACTTAGTTTAACACCACTCACCTGCTTGATGGCGCCACCAGGTACGCCTCTCTGGCCGTGCGCTGATGCGTGGCGATGCTTGAAGACTTGGTGACGGGGAGCAGTTCTTGGTGGGGCACCGCGGCGTGAGCTGAGGGAGAGAGGGCGAAGAAAAGATAAAGTAAGTAGCGGAAATAGGGGTAAAACGCGTAGAAAATAACACCTAAACACTACGCCTACACTGCCTCACTCACACTTCACCTACCAAGTGTTACTGAGGCGTATTTGTGAAGTGTATGTTCTGAGATGCCTTGTAAGTGAATATATATAATGAGATGTGTTGTTCGTGATGAATATATGTGCTGAGATGTTCTATGAATGAATGCAAGTGCTTAAGTGCCATCCAAGTGAATCCATCTGCTGTGATGGTCTAGAAACGATAAATGTATGTGCTAAGATTTTTTACAGTAAAGGATACAGTTCAAAGGCGAAAATAAATAAAAGCAAAAACGCCGGCTGGCTACCACCTCCTCCTATAAAAGAAAGAAGAGAAGAGTTCCTTGTTAATATCATTCTGGTTCCATCACTACACACGTACCGACTGCATGGCATTCATCATCCCAGCATTAAATGAAGCCTGGGGTGTCCCCTTGCTGCAAAATAGAAGAACATCTTCACACGCCCTTACCTCATAGTTTACTGCTCTCTCTTCACTTCACCTTAGCCCTCCCTGCCCTTCTCCCCTCCATAAACATGCCACTCGAAAAATTATGTTCCGTTAAAATAAGTTACCTCGGATGTTCCCACGGATTCTCGATTTAAATTTTCATCGTTACAGAAAAACTGCTCAGTTCCCAATATGCCAAGGAGAAAAAATAAAGAAGTAAAAAGGTAAATCATATACATACTTTGAAGTTTTCTCAGAAGACTGACATTATTAGCTTTCGCCGTCCCCGGCTCTCCCCGCATCTTCTATAAATTTACTGAAAACATAATTTAGAAAGTCTGCAAATTTAATAATACTGATGTGGTGGAAAAAGAAGAATGAGGAGGAGCAAGAAAGGGACAGGAACAAAGGGACAGCGCAGGAGGAGGAGGACAGAGACAAGGAGGAGGAGGAGGAGGAGGAGGAGGAGGAGGAGGAGGAGGAGGAGGAGGAGGAGGAGGAGGAGGAGGAGGAGGAGAGGGAGGATGAGGAGGAAAATGAGAAGGAAGAAGAAAGCGAGGAAGACGAAGAGAAGCAGAAAGAGGAAAAGTATCAGGAGGAAAAGGAGGAAGAAGAATAGAAGCTTGTGATGGTGGTTGTGGTGGTCGTGTTTTGCGGCGTGATGTGGTGTGGCGTGGTGTGGTGTGGCGTGGTGAGCTGAAGTGTACTGAACTGATAATGGACCTGCTCTAAGTGTGGTGATGGTGATGAAGTGACGGCCGTGGTGACTGTGCTGGTAATGGTTGTGGGGGAGTAGTGACGGTGGTAGTAATTATGCTTTAGAGGAAGAGGTTGTGATGGTAATGCAGCGGTCTGCTGGTATCTTGTGGCACTGCTGTTACTGTTAGCACGAGTCCCGGCTACCCATTCCTGTCTTTACTAATGCTAATGCTGTGATGCTGAGTGAGAGGAGATAGCATTCGTCATTCGCTGTCTTTCATGTTTTAACGTTATACGCGACGAATTACCGAACAAACAAAAAGCACAGTCAAGCGAATAAACGAATGCATAGCCACCCGACGCAGCGAAATAAAAACAAGTAAGTATTTCAGCCCCCATTAAAGCAGAGGGTATAAATCCAACAAAAAAACAATAGGAGAAAAATACAAATCAAGGTAGAAACGAGCAGGCACACATCACTTTGCCAGACAATCATCACCCAACGCGGAGATCAAAAGAACAGTTCGGGTAAGAAAGAATGGAGATAAAGGGGAAAAAACGCTTCAATAAAAAAAAATAACAATATATATCAAGGGGAAAGAGTTATCAGAATTGTTCGCTTTTGTTATTTAGCTTCAAAGTGAAACACAGCCATGAAATGTATCTGAAATATTTGATACACTATTTCCACCATCGATTTCGGATTCTGTGTGTGTGTGTGTGTGTATGTGTATGTGTGTGTGTGTGTGTGTGTGGGGGGGGGGGTTGAAACCATACATCTGCAGTTTCCATTTTTATCTCAAACAGAGAGAGAGAGAGAGAGAGAGAGAGAGAGAGAGAATCAAGGAGAGTCCCACGAGAGAAGGATTAGGGATTAGGCCACATGGGATATGATAGAAAGAGAGAATAGTAGAGAAGAAAAAAGGGGAGGAAAGAAGAGGAGAGATCGGTGGAGGTGATTAGATCAGAAAGGGGGAGGGGGGAGAGAGAAAGGAGGATCAGGGGATTACAAAAAAGGTCACAAGGGATGAAGGTGAGTACGGTGAGTGAGCCGATCGGAAAAAAATAAAAAGTTGAGATTACGCGAAGAGGATTTAACCCAACGAGAGGCTCTTCGCGAATAGTTTTCTCATGAACATTCGTCGCTGCCAAAGAAATGGGTTCCTAGGATTTTCGGGAAATCAAGGGAGACTAAAACAAGTGGGCAGGCGGCCGTCGATAACTTCAGATTTTCTCGGAAGCCTTCAGTCAGCGGCTCTTCCTTCATCTTCAAAGTTTAGATACAGAGAGAGCGTGAGAGAGTTAGTTGTTGTGTTGGCTGCTGATTTACAAGCTCTCGGCAGCAGCAAGGAAAAAGTATTGCATCTCTAATGATCATCTTTTTTTTTTCATATAATAATCTAATAATCTTTTTTTCATTTAACAATCAACTAATAATCATCATTCTCTAATAATCAGTCGTAATTATATTTTGTGCGTCTGTCTTTAGGTTTGTATCAAATATCCAGTTTCTCTTGTTGTTGTTGTTGTTGTTGTTGTTATGACGTATGTATATGTATAATTCTAATGTATGGTAAGGACCTCTCCCAAACGTTTATATTCCTTTCATCTATGTTTATCTACCTTCCAGTCTCCATTCAAACGTTTCATATGTTTTTTCATTTCATCCCAGCATTCGATCAACAGTCTTTCCTTGGGCTTTTATATATCAATTACGTGTATGTCCAGTCTGTTATTTGCTTTGTCCATGTGTTAGCCATTCTCCTACATACGAATCATTAAGACCTTACCATTGGCATTTCTTGATTTTACTTTACACAACTTACGAAAATCACCCAAGAAATAATACACATGAGTCGAATGCCTTCGTGTTAACCTTTCAGTCACACTAAAACTAGACGGAATGATTGATGCTCACTCACGATTATTACCTCCCTTCTTCTCTACTATTCTCTCTTCCTATCGTACCCATGTGGCCTAATCCCTAATCTCTCTCTCTCTCTCTCTCTCTCTCTCTCTCTCTCTCTCTCTCTCTCTCTCTCTCTCTCTCTCTCTCTCTCTCTCTCTCTCTCTCTCTCAACATTTTTTCTCTTTCTCTTTCAGGGTTGAGAGCACTAAAATAAAAACAGACCATAAAAGTAAAAAGAAAAATATATCCGCGTGTATGTTTGTGGAACGGCATCGAATAATAAAAGTGGGGAAGTTAAACTCAAAACGAGACAACGAAAGAATTACATTGTACACCAGAAAAATATGAAAGGGAAAAGGATCATTGGGAATACGAATATCTAGTGAATCTGACGCTGAAACAGAGTTAAATCACGCAGCCCAGTTACCCGGTTACTATATAATTTCGTAAGGTATCAGGGTAGAGAAAACAGATTACAGGCGATGACAGTATATCACCTTAACGATGGATCAAAATTTACTCAGAAGTGCTCTTTCCAAAATACGTCTTCAAACAAAGCTTATACTCAGGAATCTGATGTATGGGATGGCATAGAAGGTAACACGTGAGAGAAAAGAGAAATTTATAGCAAAAATTATGTGGATAACTATTTATCTGTCTACCAATATACTTAGATAGATAGGTAGATAGATGAATGGATATTTTGATAGATAGACAGATATAGAAAAATAGGTAGATCTTTCTGTATGAGGTGCAAGATCAAATGGGTCTTGGAGAAAAGGAAAGTAAAATGAGAAGGCGGCGGCGGAGGAGGAAGAGGAAGAGGAGATGCCTAAGGAAAAATGAAACCGAACAAGAACAAGAACAAGAAAAATAAAAAAAGAACAAGAAAAACACAAATACTAACAAAAAAATAATATAACGAAGAGAAAAACAAGGGTGCAGAAAATATTGAAAAAGTAAAAAAATAAACAAATAAAAAAAGTAGAAGGAAAAGGAACAGGAGGAGGAGGAGGAGCAGAAGGAGCAGAAGTAGCAGCAGGAGGACCAGGAGGAGTGTTTACTTTATATTTAGGCCACGGCGGCGGAGGGAGGGAGGGAGGGAGGGTTGGTGCAGCCCCGGTTAGCGCCAGAGCGTCAGCCACACGTTATATGTTTTCCCAGCCACCGTTCGTATTAGACTCGTATATACTGCGGCGGTGGGCAAATTACGCCCCGTTTGTCACTGCCCGGGCCCGGCAAAACACACACACACACACACACACACACACACACACACACACACATACACACACACACACACACACACACACACACACACACACACGCACACATGGCTGTTATCGTCAGTGAAGTGGGAAAGGGACAAGTACTAAGCCGTCTAAAGCTGCTGTAGTTTACTCTCTCTCTCTCTCTCTCTCTCTCTCTCTCTCTCTCTCTCTCTCTCTCTCTCTCTCTCTCTCTCTCTCTCTCTCTCTCTCTCTCTCTCTCTCTCTCTCTCTCTCTCTCTCTCTCTCTCTCTCGCACACAGATCGTATTCCGAGTAAGGAAAATATGCGTTAAAGAAAGACATATATAAAAAAGAAGACTTGAGTATCGTGGTTAATTGATCGTCCTCTTCCGTCTCGTCTTCTTGAAAATTTAATGAAACGAGAAGGAGAAAGATGGTAGCGCTTTTGAAACGATGAAATAATGATATCCTCCGACAGCGTGAAACGTCTCTCTCTCTCTCTCTCTCTCTCTCTCTCTCTCTCTCTCTCTCTCTCTCTCTCTCTCTCTCTCTCTCTCACTCTCTCTCTCTCTCTCTCTCTCTCTCTCTCTCTCTCTCTCTCTCTCTCTCTCTCTCTCTCTCTCTCTCTCTCTCTCTCTCTCTCTCTCTCTCTCTCTCTCTCTCTCTCTCTCTCTCTCTCTCTCTCTCTCTCTCTCTCTCTCTCTCTCTCTCTCTCTCTCTCTCTCTCTCTCTCTCTCTCTCTCTCTCTCTCTCTCTCTCTCTCTCTCTCTCTAAAATACTATAACTGATGATGATGATGAGGAGGAGGAGGATATCACTACCGGACTGTTCAAACGAAGTGTTCCTCTGGTGTCTTTGCATCAAGTGAGGTGTTCTTCCCTGGGATTTTCAACGAATTAAACCGAAAACCAATAATACGAAGCATAAAAATATCTCCCTGGATCATGTTACTCTTGTTAGCAGACTCAGATTATTTATTTTTGAGCAAAGTAATTGTCTTTCTCTTCACTGCCGATGGGAAAGGCTTTTTCTACTTGCTCATAAGGTTTACTGTTATGAAAATTCATGATCGCAATTGCTTGCACATTTAATATTTTCTATAGACATGAAGTAAATCAACGATGGCAATCAAAATCAAAATACCATTACCTTTCATATTTTGCATCTTTTATAGACAGATATCATTAAGTAAGGCAACGTTGGTTATCAAAATCAAAATCGACATAGCTTTCACATTTTACTTCTTTTAGAGACTCTCAGCAGCAACGAGTAATGTAGCATTAGTTAATCGAAATCTCTACCCACAAGTCCGTATTTTCAGACGCTTCCACCTCTCAGGTCAACTATTTCCAAATGCCGAATAACAGATTGTTCGGATTCTAAGGAGTGGTTTTTTTTCACGTTCGTAGTACAGAAGAAAGATCAGCCTACCATCATGGTCCTACAACTAACTATGCAAAAGCTCAAAACTCCTAAGAAAACATTTGAGGGTGTGCTTGGATGCCAAAATGTGTAAGAATGTGGTCTTTGGTTACTTTCCATGATAACGGGACGGGACAGCGATCAGGGTTACATATATTCACAGTTATTGACTCCTACATGTTGTTTAGTATATATGTTTAGTATATATGTAAATGAATAACGCGAATCGAATCTGTAAACTTAATAATGAACAAAATACACACACACACACACACACACACACACACACACACACACACACACACACACACACACACACACACACACACACAACCAGCGGTGCAGCCCATCTACATAGTATTGCATTTGGTCGTCTGTTCTCCTTCAATTTTATTTCCTCAAGTCCTTTTTGATTCCTTCTTTCTTTTTCAAAATACACCGCCATTGCTAACTGTGCACCAATACCATAACTCTCTCTCTCTCTCTCTCTCTCTCTCTCTCTCTCTCTCTCTCTCTCTCTCTCTCTCTCTCTCTCTCTCTCTCTCTCACATTTCAAGAAGAAGAAGAAGAAGAAGAAGAAGGAGAAGGAAAAGGAGAAGGAAAAGGAGAAGAAGAAGAAGAAGAAGAAGAAGAAGAAGAAGAAGAAGAAGAAGAAGAAGAAGAAGAAGAAGAAGAAGAAGAAGAAGAAGAAGAAGAAGAAGAAGAAGAAGAAGAAGAAGAAGAAGAAGAAGAAGAAGATATATGAACATGAAACAAGAAAGAGGTGTTGAAAAAGAAAAGGCGGAAGAGGAGAAGGAAAAAGAAAACACGAAAAAAAAAATAAAAAAAAAGGCAAAGTGATGCAAAGAAAATTAAAAAAGAGAAGAAAAAGAGGACAAAACCAAGAGACGAAGGACCAAGGAGAGGAGGTGAAAAATAAGAGAAAGAAGAAAAAGAGGAGGATGGACGGAGGACATATAATTAGCAGGAACAATAAGAGGCGACAAAAATAGAAAGGAAAAGAAGGGCAGGGTAAGAATGAGACGTAAAATAAGACACGACAATATCAAAGCGAGGACGTGGCAACAAATCAAAAAGGAAAGGAAGATGTATGAAAGCGAGCGAGGAGAAAAGTGAGGAGGAGGATGAGGAGGAGAAGGAGGAGGAGGAGGAGGAGGAGGAGGAGGTGGAGGAGTAGGAGGAGAAGGAGTAGGAAGAGAAGGAGGAGGAAGAGGAGGAGGAGGAGGAGGAGGAGGGAAAGAAGACGACGCCTGCAACGCCTAGAAACAGAGAAAAGAAAGACAGAAAGAGGAAACAAAGAAAATATAAAAAAATATAAAAAAAACGAGACGGAGGAGAAAGATGATATCGCAGGAGAGAGAGAGAGAGAGAGAGACATATATGTTGATATGTTGATATGCTTTTAAAGTCTGGAAGACGACGGAAAATACGAAAAATGCACGGAGGTGAAGTTGGAGTTATTCACGAGCCACTGCTACTCTCTCTACTGCAACTCATTGTGGTCGCGGTATAGGGCTGCCTCCATGAACCGTCCTAGAGTCTGTCATAACGACATCCTCAAGCGGCTCCTGGGGCTTCCTAGATGGACTAGCTCATCCCTGACCTTCACCGGGCCCGGGATGAACTGTCTGGCTGTGTTACTTCGCCACACTGCGTACAGTATGAGTAGAGTGGAACAATCTGGAAACTCCATCATCCCCTCCGTCAGACAGAGCTCGGCTTATGTATGTGGATCTATGCGGCGGGAGTGGCTGGGCCTTTTGTTCGTGTGGATTGTGCTTAAGTCTGCCGTGCACACATATATATCATAATTAATATAAGCTATCAGTTATGTAAGCGTGTATGTATCTCGGTTGATCTCGTTCGTTTACTTGTCTTTTTTTATATATATATGCCGCTGGGCGAAATAAAATTATTATTATTATTATTATTATTATTATTATTATTATTATTATCATTATAGCTAATGAAATAAGGAAGAATACAAAGAAGAAAAGAAAAAGAGGGAAAAACATGAAGAGGAAGGAATAGAAGAAAGACAAAAATAAGGAGAAATCACAATAAAAAAAACATGAACAGGAGCAAGAAGAACAAGAAGAGGATGAAGAAACAAGAAAAGGAGAACAACAGAAAAATAAATGAAAATAAGAGGAAGAAATCCAGATTGAAAAACTAAAATCAAATGCAAAATATACAAATAAAAAAATCAATAGGAATACACATATCCATTAAAACCTTACCTAACCTACAAACGTGTTCACCAGATACGGGAGAGAAAAAAATATAAGGCCAGGGAATAATATAGCAACACGAGGGGGAGGATTAGCAACGCACGCTTCTTCTTCTTTATCTGCGTCTCACTCTTCAATAGTCTCATCTTTTCTTTTCTTCTTCCATCTATTCGTGTTTATATTTACCTCAACCCTAATCATCATAATCATCACCATAATAATCCTCTTTCTTTTTCCATTTCTCCTCCTCCTCCTCCTCCTCCTCCTCCTCCTCATCATCATCATCATCATCATCATCATCATCATCATCATCACCATGATCCAATTACTTCCTTGTCTTTCCCATACACGTGTTTATCTCCTCGATCTTTTCTCTCTCTCTCTCTCTCTCTCTCTCTCTCTCTCTCTCTCTCTCTCTCTCTCTCTCTCTCTCTCTCTCTCTCTCTCACACACACACACACACACACACACACACACACACCTTTTCTTCGCTTTCAAGTTTCACGAAAAGGATTTCAACAATATTTTTACGCTGGGTTTTCGGCTACAAGGAGTTAGGAGACACGCAGAGAGGGAGGAGGAGGAGGAGGAGGAGGAGGAGAAGGAGGAGGAGGAGGAGGAGGAGAAGGAGGAGGAGGAGGAGGAACAGAAAGAAAGAAAATGGGAAGGAAGAAGAAAACGACACAGATACGGAGATGAATGAAGAAGACCGTTCATTATGACGGTCATTTATTACAGTAACCCCCCCCCTCTCTCTCTCTCTCTCTCTCTCTCTCTCTCTCTCTCTCTCTCTCTCTCTCTCTCTCTCTCTCTCTCTCTCTCTCTCTCTCTCTCTCTCTCTCTTTCTTGCTCAATTTCCCTTCCGCAACGATGTCTTCATTTTAGTGTTGCTTTTATGGAAAACTCTCCTCGTCCGGCTATGAATGCCTCCTCCTCCTCCCCTCTCCCTCTCCCTCTCTCTCTCTCTCTCTCTCTCTCTCTCTCTCTCTCTCTCTCTCTCTCTCTCTTGTGGGATATTTCTCTTCATCACAATAAAAGTTCTCCATGTTTACCAGGAGGCGAGGCCCAAAGTGGCTGTTTTATGTGGCTGTCGAGAAGGAGAATACCTGAAGGAGGAGCAGGAGGAGGCGGAGGAGGAGGAGGGAAAGAAAGGGAAGGACGAGAGAATGACTGTGTGTGTGTGTGTGTGTGTGTGTGTGTGTGTGTGTGTGTGTGTGTGTGTGTGTGTGTGTGTGTGTGTGTGTGTGTGTGACGAGGAAAGAGAGAGAGAAAAATGACGCCGTATAGGAATCAAGGTTAGTCTGAATACCTTTGTGTGTGTGTGTGTGTGTGTGTGTGTGTGTGTGTGTGTGTGTGTGTGTGTGTGTGTGTGTGAGTGTGTGTGTGTGTGTGTGTGTGTGTGTGTGTGTGTGTGTGTGTGTGTGTGTGTGTGTGTGTGTGTGTGTGTGTGTGTGTGTGTGTGTGTGTGTGTGTGTGTGTGTGTGTGTGTGTGTCGGGGAAACAGCGTGGGACAAAAGTTAGCTGTGCAGAGAGACAAGTTGAAAACGAGAGAGGCAGGAATTTGATTGGTTCCGACTCGACGGCCAGGAGGAGGAAGAAACAACGAGAGAGAGAGAGAGAGAGAGAGAGAGAGAGAGAGAGAGAGAGACAACAAACCGAACAATAACAACAAAACGTTAGCAAAATCGACTGAAATAAATTGTCCAAGAGAACGAGTAAAATGCTAAAAACAACAGCAAAACACTAAAGGCTCCAGAAAAATAAGGAGACGGAAAAGAACAACAGAAAAACAAAATACATATTGACATACTAGAATGGCGGTACAGCTCTCGGCATTCCTTTCCTTCTTCCCCATTCCCATCAACCCTTCTCTCTCTCTCTCTCTCTCTCTCTCTCTCTCTCTCTCTCTCTCTCTCTCTCTCTCTCTCTCTCTCTCTCTCTCTCTCTCTCTCTCTCTCTCTCTCTCTCTCTCTCTCTCTCTCTCTCTCTCTCTCTCTCTCTCTCTCTCTCTCTCTCTTAAACTTTCAGCAGAATTTTCTTTCCTCCGCCTCTCACGTTCTCCTCAAGCGAGAGTTATTTGTGCATAAACTCTCTCACAACTTTCCGGGAACGTCACCTAGATGAGAACGTGACAACCATGACAGGGTAACATGAACACGCCACGAGAAGACCGGACGAGTAGTACGTGGAGGACGACGAGTAGGACGAGGAGTTAGAGGACGAGGAGATAGAGGAGGAATCATGGAAACATGGAAGGCAGGCAACAGGAAACCTGTTGGCTCATTATGAGGTTGCCTGCTCTAGAGCCGTAATCTGTCAAAGCAGTTCAAAGCACTTCAGTGCGTATTTTCATTACTCCTGTTGTCAGGAGGTGACGGTCGATCCGATTTTTGAAGGAGATGGTGGTTGCTGCACTTACTACCTCAGTAGGGAAGTCGTTCCAATAGCGTATGACTCTTAGCGAAGAAACTCCTACCAATGTCTCTATTGCATCGCTTCGCTTGAATGGGTAGACCGTTCTTTCTATAGTTCTTGAGTTGGTGTGTAGCTCAAAGAGCTTGGACTGGTCGACGTTACTGAAATACTTTAAGTACTAGAAGAGGCTGAGTTGCCTGAGTCATTCTTCATACGGCAGGGCTCTCACGGGTGTAATCATCTTCGTGGCTGAACAAGAACACTCTTTGGACATGACTGACAACCCGACGACGACCCATGCGATAATGACCCCTGACGATCCCTGGACACTCTTAAAACTAACTATATATGTGACTAAATAACCATATAACTAACAAACTATCAGTTTAACTAACTATTTGACTATCTAACTATTGAATTAGCTATTTACCCAAGTGTAGTCCATAGACTTTATGTTGCCTGCTCTTCCATGCTCCCATGATGCTTTCTCCTCCCTTTTCGACTCCTAAATAAAATATATAGTAGTAGTCGACAGAAAAACGTGGCCAATAAAGACGCTATCTGCTCTAATGCTTAAATAATAATATTTATAATAATAATAATAATAATAATAATAATAATAATAATAATAATAATAATAATAATAATAATAATAATAATAATAATAATAATAAAGATATTAATAATAATAATACAGGTTCGTCAGGCACTTTAGTAACTTGCAAAACATATAAAAAAAACTCGCTCTACGTAAATACGGGATCACTCAGCTAACTCCCGTTGCAAAGAAATAATGTTCAATACAACTTAAGCAAATTATGGTTACTCTTCTGTAAGTTTTTAGTCGTTGTCTCTCGCGATGGACCCACGGCACGATTTGTTATCTTAGACTGTATGGAAATAGTTGTCCACTCTGCTTCTAGTCTATATTGTCATGACTAAATTGATCCCAAGCTTCGGGGGCTAACAGTTCCGGTGGTAGGCCGAGATCAGCTTTCCTATTTAGTCTGGTAGAAGGGAGAAGAAAAGGGAGGAGGGTCAAGGGATTAAAACGGAAGAGAGGAGAAAAATGCTGAAAACGAGGGAGAAGAGAATGGAAACTAGTAAGGTGTGGGGATGCAGAGTAAAACGAAAAAGAGGAGAAAAAGGGTGAAAACGAGGAAGAAAAAGAAAAGCATGGAAACTAGGGAGAGATATGAAGGATGCCGATATGCGGGAGAAACTTTTTGATCATCCTCGTGCTTCGTCATCTTCGTGGATTTCTCTCCTTATTCCGAGTCAAAACGGGTAGCGAGGAGTGAGCGGACGGGACAACAAGCCACGTGGAGAGCAAGAATCCATCCTCATGCAGACCTTCGCGTTGTTTACAGGAATACCGTAGCGGCGGGAGCCCAGACGGTAAACACTCGACTCGGGTTAAGCGGAGATGGGATGAGAAGGGCTGGAAAGGGTGAGGAGGGACGGGAAGGAACGGAATGAGATGGAAAGGGACGGAAATAGATGGGAAGGGATGGAAAGTAAAGGAAAAGAATGGGATGGGATGGGAAGGGACGGGAAGGGATGGGAAGGGACGGAGTTGGATGACAAGAGAAAGGAAGAACAGATAAATAGGTAAAGAAAGATATTAAAAGGAATGAGAAGGGATGAGAAGGGAAGGGAAGGGATGAGATGGGAAGGGAATGGAAAGGGAGGGACAGGAGGAGAAAGGAACAGAAGAGTAGGTAAAGGAAGAGAATGGAAAGAATGGGAAGGGATATGAAGGGATGGATGGGGAGTCGATGTGAAAGGATGGGAAGGCACAGGAAAGGATGGAAAAGGATGGAAAGGGATGGGACGGGACGGGAAAGGACGGAGAGAGATGTTTATAGAGAGAAACAGATGGGTAGGTCAAGAGAGAGAGTAGAAGGGCTGGGGAGAGACGGCAAGGGGAATGAAGGGAAGAGAAGGGAAAGGGAAGGGAAGGGAAAGACAGGCAGAGAAAGGAGAGAATGGAAAGGAAGTAAAGGCTGGATGGAGAAAAAAGATTAGGAGTTTGTGTATATGAGAGAGAGAGAGAGAGCGCCATCCCAAAGTAAGAACAAATTACATTTCTATATATATATCCACTCAAACTCACAAAACACGGAGAAGCCTGATAGAAACACACACACACACACACACAAACAAACACACACACACACACATACACACACGAGAGAATGATAGAAAAGGAGAGAGAATAACAGAAAAAGGGAAGAAAGGACAAAATAAACGAAAGAACGAGCCAACGAACGGACAAACAGAGACAGCAACGAAGGAAGGAAGGAAAAGCGAAGGAAGTGAGAAAGAAGGAGTGAAGAAGGAAGTGAGGAGGTGGAGTCATTTGCAAGTCGGGACGCATCAACTCAAGGGCGACAAGTGCAGTGAATGTGCTTGTCAATCCGCCTGTCGAGAGAAATTTTTGCACCTCTATACATGACGTGTGTGTGTGTGTGTGTGTGTGTGTGTGTGTGTGTGTGTGTGTGTGTGTGTGTGTGTGTGTGTGTGTGTGTTTAATTACGCAACCAATATGTAGGCAAGCATGGACACATAGATACAGATTAATAAATAGAGAAAAGCAGACAGGTATGAAAGGTAAGGTAAACAGGTAAGACTCAGACAGGTGTGTACGCAGGTAAGGATAAAAACTACGTGAATGTGTGTATATTTGTGTATGAATGTATGTACGTATGTAAGAATGTATGTATGTAATTAGTATGAATGTATGTACGTGTCTTTATGTATGCATGTATGTAAGTGTGTATGTATCCAGCGTATGCATTTCTCAGTAACAATCCCTTTCCTTCTACATAACCTCCTCTTGCACTTCCTCCCTCCAGCAAGGCGGCGGCGGCGTTGCTGTTGGTGTTGTTGTTGGTGGTGGTGGTGATGGTGGTGGTGATGGTGGTGGTGGTGATGGTGGTGGTGGTGATGGTGGTGGTGGTGGTGGCGGTGGTAGTGGCGGTGGTGGTGGCGGTGGTGAATACCTTTGTAATGCTAATACGTGGCACAAAAAACAGTCTGCGTTAAAGCTGTGGGGCGCCTCGACACTCATCTCTTTAGGCACTCAAGTGTTGGGGGAGAATCAGTTAGCGGGGAGACGCGGCCGTGACACTCTGCTTGCACTGCCTTAAGAGTATGCAGGGTGTCCCATGAGTTGAGGTCTTCTTACTTCGGGATATGAAGCAAAACTCACCCAAACTTAATAAGGGGATATGCCACTCTGCTCATCATAATCTTGCTCACCCAGACTTAATAAGAGGATGTGCCACTCTGCTCATCATAATCTTGCTCACCCAAACATAGTAAAGGGATGTGTCACTCTGCTTATCATAATCTTGCTCACCCAGACTTAGTAAAGGGATGTGCCACTCTGCTCATCATAATCTCTTTCACCCAGACTTAATAAGAGGATGTCCCACTCTGCTCATCATAATCTTGCTCACCCAAACATAGTAAAGGGATGTGGCACTCTGCTCATCATAATCTTGCTCACCCAGACTTAGTAAAGGGATGTGCCACTCTACTTATCATAATCTTGCTCACCCAAACTTAATAAGGGGATATGCCACTCTGCTTATCATAATCTTGCTCACCCAGACTTAATAAAGGGATGTGCCACTCTGCTCATCATAATCTCCCTCACCCAGACTTAATAAAGGGATGTGCCACTCTGCTCATCATAATCTCCCTCACCCAGACTTAGTAAAGGGATGTGTCACTCTGCTTATCATAATCTTGCTCACCCAGACTTCGTAAAGGGATGTGCCACTCTGCTCATCATAATCTCCCTCACCCAGACTTAATAAGAGGATGTGCCACTCTGCTCATCATAATCTTGCTCACCCAAACTTAGTAAAGGGATGTGGCACTCTGCTCATCATAATCTTGCTCACCCAGACTTAGTAAAGAGATGTGCCACTCTGCTCATCATAGTCTCCCTCACCCAGACTTAATAAGAGGATGTGCCACTCTGCTTATCATAATCTTACTCACCCAAACTTAACAAGGGGATATGTCACTATGCTCATCATAATCTTGCTCATCCAGACTTAGTAAAGGGATGTGCCACTCTGCTCATCATAATCTTCCTCACCCAGACTTAATAAGAGGATGTGCCACTCTGCTCATCATAATCTCCCTCACCCAGACAATAACAAAGCTCATCATTTTCTCCCTCTCCCAGGCTTCATATCGTCTCACTTCATTGTCCAATCCTTCAAGAACAAGATATGAAAGTGAGTGGATGGGTTGTGAATCGAATGTTACCCAGACTATAACACTGCTCATCATATTCTCCCTCACCAAAACTTCATAAGGTATCACTTCACTGCCCAACTCTCCAGATACAAGACTTAAATGTAGCTAGATGGTCTGTGAATTTTTGGCGCGATTTGAAATGTGTTTGGGTGATTTGTGGATAATTTTTGGTGTTTTGGGTGTTTTTTTCGTGTTTGGAAATGTGTTTGTGTGCTTGAAGGTGATTTTTGGTGTTTTTAATATTTCGTCGTTTTTCTGCGTGTTTGGAAATGTGTTTGGGGATTTAAAAGGATTTTTGGTATGTTTTAGTCTAGTTTTTGAACCGATTTACGTAGGGTAACATCATGACTAAGAGCGGAAACAGTTTTACAAGTCCTTAGATGTAACTAGATGGTCCGTGATTGCTTTAGTTTAGATTCTGAACCGATTTACGCACATTTCCCATCATGGCTAAAAGCGAGAACATTCCTACAAGTCCTGACACTCCCACTTTCTCGGCGTAGCAAGACGATCACCCGACACACACACATTTACACTAAGACAAGAGATCAATTCCACTTCAATCAAGGCGCTGATCAGCCTAAAGGAGGAACTGTAATGTCGTTTAAGATCCTCTCGGGGGAAGGAGAATTAAGTAGCATTAGCCTAAGCGGCCTACTTTGCATCAGAGACAAGTTTTCCTCAACCCTCGCCACGGCATCTGATCACCTTCCTCTTACCCTCTCCTTCCTCCCCTATATCTTTCTGAACCTTTACAACATTCAGATATATTTTCTTACCCTTTCCAGCCTCCCTATATGATCACCTACTCTCCTCTTACCCTCTCCTTCCTCCCCTATATCTCCCTGAACCTTTACAACCTTCATATATATTTTCTTACCCTTTCCAACGTTCCTAGATTATCACCTACTCTCCTATTACCCTATTCTTCCTCCCCTATATCCCTCTTATCCCCTCCATACATATTCTCAGCCCCTCTCAAACCTCCCTACATGCTTCTATATCCCCAGAAAACACTCCTCCTACCCTATACCTTCTCCCCTATATCCTTCTTATCCCATACCCCCCCCCCCCCTATACTATTTCATCACCCTCTCAAACCTCCCTATATCATTCTACCTACACTAGTACACTCCTCCTACCTTCACCCTTTTCTACATCTCTCGTATCTCCTAAAAGCAGAACATACATATTCTCACCCCTCCAAAATTCTTACTCGATTCTGCACTCTTACCACCCTCCTCTCCCTCTTCTATATCCCTCTTCTCACCCTCTCCAGCCTCCGTGCATAATCTTCCAACGCGCATTCTTTCCCCTCAACACATGTCTCCTATTATCCCTTCTCTACTAACACACGCATTTCTTCTATTCTCCGCTTCCCCCACGATACACACACCTTTTTCACTCTCTGCTTCCTTCTTCCCTACAGAATCCGTACATAATCTTCGAGCACACTCTTTCCCCTCAACACATGTCTTATATTATCCCCGTTCCTCTACTAACACACTTATTCCTTCTATTCTCCGCTTCCCCCACGAAAGACACACTTTTTTCACTCTCTGCTTCCTGTTTCCTTACATAATCCGTACACCACACTCTAACTCCTCAACACACGTCTTATATTATCCCCCTTTCTCTACTCAAACACGTATTCCTTCTATTATTACCTATCCCCAAGACAGACACACTTCTCTCATTCCCTACTTCCTTCTTCCTTACATAATCCGTACGTAATCTTCCAGCACACTCTTTCTCCTCATCACATGTCTGCTACTATTCCCCTTCCTCTACGCACACACGTATTACCCCTATTCTTACCTATCCCCCAAGACAGACACACTTCCTTCACCGTCCACTCCTGCAGTTATACTACTCTCTAACTCCTCACTCTACTAACACAAACGCAGTCTCCCTTTTGTCTCCTTTCCTCCTTCCTTTTCTTCACTTCCTTCACCCTCAATACTACTCCCTACCTCCTCACCCACCCTTCCCTTGTCCATATCCTTTTTTCTTTTCCCCATTTCCCTCGTTCCCTTCGCACGCCAGGCCTGTGCGTATGTTGACTTCCGATCCGTTTCAGCCTATAACTTTTAGAACGTGCGAATTCCCCTGACGTCTCCCCTTTGGCCTCGTCTACCTCCTCTTGCTCGCCTTCGTACCTGTTCTACTGACATCCATGTTCTCTTCAAAAGCTCCATAAAACACCGGCACTTACTCGTGAAATCTGAAGGACAGGAGAAAAGGAGCAGGAGGAGGAGGAGGAGGAGGAGGAGCGAAGAGAGAAAAGTGCGAGAAATGAAGGATGGAGGAAGATGAGGGCGGAAGGAAAATGCGAGATGGCAGGATGAGGGACGGGAGGAGAGAAAAGAGGAAAGGTGAAGGGTAGAGATGAGGACTGGAGAATGAGAGGAAACAAAACGAAAAGAAGAAGAGGAGAGAAGGACAGAGGAGAGGTAAATGTTAGAGAGATGACCACGAAAGAAGGTTGAGAGAAAGCAGCACGAAGGAGAAGAGGAGAGGAAAAGAGAGAAAAGGTGAAGGTTAGAAAGATGAGAAGGATAAGAGAATGAAAAGAAGCCCAAGTGAAGAGAGGAAAAGAAAGAGAGACAAGAGGGGAGAGGTGAAGGACGGAGAGAGATGATAACGAAATGAGATGCAGGGAGGAAGGAGAGGATGCAAAACGAGAGAGGAGAGGAGAGGAGAAGAGGAGATTAGAGGTGAAGGTTAGAGAGATGGGGGAAGGATGGTGAGAGAAAGCAGAACGAGGGAGGAGGAGGAGAGGTGAAGGAGGGAGAGAAAAGAGGACGAAAAGAAGATGAGACCCGGCAGATCCGTCTCCAAAGAAAAAGGGTTTATCTTATGCTCTGAATCTGCTTATTTTGTTCGCCTCACCCTCACTACGTATGCATTTATGTAGGTGTGTCTGTCTGTCTGTCTGTCTATCTCTGTCTGTCTCTTGTCTGTATGTAAGTATATGTATTATTTTTTTCTTCTATCCGTTTTCGTTGCATGTGTGTGTGTGTGTGTGTGTGTGTGTGTGTGTGTGTGTGTGTGTGTGTGTGTGTGTGTGTGTGTGTGTGTGTGTGTGTGTTTTTCCTTGCCTGCTCCTTTGGTATGTATTGCTTTTGTACGTTTTTCCGTTTGTTTCTCTCGTTCTTTTGTCTTTATTTCTTTGCACGCTGTTACAGTTTTATGTTCTCTCTCTCTCTCTCTCTCTCTCTCTCTCTCTCTCTCTCTCTCTCTCTCTCTCTCTCTCTCTCTCTCTCTCTCTCTCTCTCTCTCTCTCTCTCTCTCTCTCTCTCTCTCTCTCTCTCTCTCTCTCTCTCTCAAGTATACGTGCCAGCCAGCATACACACCCTTCCCCAAGCAGACACGCCATACAATCATGTAAATACAACACTTAGACAACATGCTACACGTTTCTTGACTTACAACACGAAAAAAAAAATAAACGCCATGATATCCTGACAACGAAAAAAATACAATATCAACATTAACAGAAAAAAAAACACATCAGCAATATCAACAACACACCAGCAATAACAGTAACAAGAAGTGAAAGAAAAAGAAGAATGAGAAGAAATTAATAAGATGATACTACTACTACTACTACTACTACTACTACTACTACTACTACTACTTCTTCTTCTTCTTCTTCTTCATACGACCTTAATCCCACTGTATTGCAGGGTCGGCCGCTCGAGTTATCTTTCGCCACCTGCTTCTATCCATTGTATCATCTTCTTGCACTCCTAGTATATTCATGTCACACTTTATCACATCTCTCCATCTTATTCTTTGTCTTCCGATACTCCTTCTTCCCCTAACCCCCGCCATCATTGCCTTCTTCACTGGTTCATCATCATCTCTCCTTTTCACGTGTCCAAAGTATCTCAGTCGTGCTTCTCTCGCCTTCTCCTTTATATTACATATTCCACACATTCTTCTTATATCTTCACTTTGTCTCCTCTCCAACAGTGAGATGCCAGCTATCCACCTCACCATCCTCATCTCCGTTCTCTCCAAAATGCCTTCTTCTTTCTTCCTTAAGGACCATGTTTCTGCACCATACAAAAGTACTGGTCTCAGCACACTTTTGTATATTTGCATTCTCAATTTCAATGGTATTTTCTTATCTAAGGTCACCCCGCTCACTTCCCTCCATTTTTGCTATACATCTTTTACTCTTTGTCTCACTGCCCTCTCTGTCCCTCATTCATCTGCTATTACTGGTCCCAAATATTTAAATTCATTTGTCTGTTTCAATCTTCTGCCATCCTCCGATGTTACACTTATTTCTTCATGCCCTTCCCTACTGCTTACCATTACCTCCGTCTTTTGTGTGTTTACTTTCATTCCCTTTCTCTCCAGGTTACCTTTCCATATCAAATATTTCTGCTGTAGGTCTTCCTCTGTATCCGCAATGATGGCTAGGTCGCCGGCGAATAACAACTCCCACAGGTCATCATTTTCCCTTATGTCCATTGTTATTGTGTCCAACACAGTAAGAAACAGAAAAGGACTCAAAGCTGATCCCTGATGGAGTCCTACTTCAACTAAGAAAGACTCTGTTTCTCCATACTTCGTCTGCACTGTTGTTTTAGCTCCCTTATACATCATCCTCACCAATCTTATCAGCTTTTCTGGCACTCCTTTCTTTCTCAAGTAGTATAGTAGTATTACTACTACTATACTACTACTACTACTACTACTACTACTACTACTACTACTAAGGTGGACAAGGCAGGCAAGGCAGGAAGAGAGGGAGGGAGAGCGAGGGCGAGAAGAGGAGAGAGGAAAGGTGAGAGAGAAGACTGAAATTAAAAATGAGAGTGTGGGCGGCGGAGAGAAAGAAGGGAATGGGAGGGAGAGGAGGGAGGAGGAGAAGGGAGAGAGGGGTAGTGAGGGCTAATGATACGCTCAAAATAATTATGTTAAGACAGAAGCCGTGGGAAGAGGGAGAGAGGGGGGGGAGGGGATTGTAGAGAAAATAGGAGTAGGGAGGTAGGAAGGGTAAGGAAGGGGAGGTATGGAAAGAGAGAGAGGGCGGGGGAGGGGAAGTTTTAGAAGGGAAGAAAAGAGTGGAAAAAAGAGAAGGGTAAAGAAAGGGGAGATTTAGAGAGGGAAAAAAGCAGGGAGGGAGACTTAGTAAAGGGGAAGATAAAAGATAGGAAGGCATGAAGCGTTAGGAAGGAAAGGAATACTGAGTGAGGGAGGAAGGAAGGGAGAGTGTGGAGGAGATGAAAAGAATATGGAGAGAGAGAGAGAGAGAAAAAAGGCAGCGAAAAATTAATTATGAAAATGGAGAGGAGCAGTTGGATTTTCATATGAGAGAAAATTTGAAGGTGAGATAAAATTGAGACTGGAGTGTGTGTGTGTGTGTGTGTGTGTGTGTGTGTGTGTGTGTGTGTGTGTGTGTGTGTGTGTGTGTGTGTGTGTGTGTGTGTGTGTGTGTGTGTGTGCGTGTGTGTAATAAGAACAATAAGAACAAGAACACAAGTAGGAACAAAGAAAAGAATAATAAAAAGAACAAAACAAAAAGAACACGAAGAACAGAAGGAACAAGGAGGAAAAAGAACAAAAGAAAATAAGAAGAACAACAAGAACAAGAAGAACAAGAAGAAATTAGAACAAGAACAAAAAAGAAGAAAAAAAATGAAAAGAATGTTTTATTCGGTACTAGCAACACTTGGTGGCAGAAAATTTACACGTAACAAGATGAATCCATAAACATTCGTGTCGGTGTGAGTTCATTACCTCGCGGGGTTCGAACAGTTTACAGGGCGATGCGTTATAACAGAATTGGGCTAGACTACTTTACATGGCAAGACTTACTGTAACTTCTGCCACACGCACGATACATCTTCCGCCAGACGCACGATTTACGCCTGATTAAGCGTCGTGTTAGTCTTTACTGAGTCAGACCAGATTGGCAAGATGGTTATGGCGTCGGTTCCCGCGGGTCCTTTCCTCCCCTCCGCTCCACCACACAGTCCAAACACCTATCTTTTCCTCTCACATGTTAGCTATAGGTGACATATAAGAGGAAGAGATAGATGCTGGGACTGTGTGGGAGAGCGGGGGGAAGAAAAGGACCAGCGGGAGCCGACGAAAAAATGGTCTCGCCAGTCTGGTTTTAGTATAGGAATAATGAGGCTGATTTGTCTGTTTTGAGCCAATTTTTCAAGGCGGGGTCAGCTGTCGTTTTTTATATCCCTTTTTATAACTGACTTAACCATGTGAAAATCTAACACTTCGAGCTAACTCACTCCCGAAATTGGAAGTAAAAAAAGTCAAACTAGCCACAAAACTATTAATATATACTAATACGACATTTAGACAATCTGGCGTTATTCAACAAAAAGTAATAATCTGTCAGACGAAGTACAAAATATTCTGCTAGTTCCCCTCTGTGAGACATATGCAATAGTTCTCAGTAAAACGTTCAATAAATTCTGCCAGTTCTCAGTAAAACGTTCAATAAATTCTGCCAGTTCTCAGTAAAACGCTCAATAAATTCTGCCAGTTCTCAGTAAAACGCTCAATAAATTCTGCCAGTTCTCAGTCAGACGTACAATAAATTCTGCCAGCTCTCCTCAGTCAGACGTACAATAAATTCTGCCAGCTCTCCTCAGTCAGACGTACAATAAATTCTGCCAGTTCTCCTCAGTCACACATATGATTGATTCTGCCAAAAGTATTCATCTGTCAGACACCCTACAAACACAAACAATTATTTCCCACAGATCTCCAATTCCTAAACGTGGGAGCTATTCAGTGTGTGTTAACGTGGCCTGATTGCTACCCGTTACAGAGCGAAACGGGATCAGGGCAAAATTATTGGCCTCGATTAGATAGCAAGCGATATTAGCCCCGTGAATGCCTTTCCGCGTGTTAATCCATAAATATGTTTGACCAGGCGGATGATGTTATTTATGTCTGGCTGCCTGCTTGTCTGCTCTTCGTGTATATAGTTGTCTGTCTCTCTGTGTGTTTATCGGTTTCATGCCCTTTTTTGTCTGTCTGTCTGTCTGTGTGTCTGATATTGGCGTGTAACTGTGCCTATTCGTCTGTCTGTATGTATGTATGTGTGTTTGTCTGTCTGTTTGCTTCTCTTTCAGTCTTTTTAATGATTGCTTCAGTATATTATGCAGACAAACAAACATAGATAAAGGCAGAATATGCAAGAGAAAAAGATGTATAGATAGATGGATTCAAACAATTTATATATATATATATATATATATATATATATATATATATATATATATATATATATATATATATATATATATATATATCCACACACACACACACACACACACACACACACACACACACACACACACACATATAACCGCAGCCCCCACACACACACACACATGCCTCCCCCTACACACACATATCAAAAGTAGCACTTAGGACAATATCAACCTTACTTACTTCCTTTCCCTGATACAGCTAACCCCCTTCACTCCCTTCCTCCTTCCCTTCTTCCTCCCCTCCACCTTATCTTCACCTCTTCTCCTCCCTCCCCACAGCACTCCCCCTTCCTTTCCTACCCCCCCCAGCATCATTAACCCTCGCCCCGTCAGCAAGCCCTAAGCCGCCTTCATCCTCGGCCCTGTAACACTCCAGCCCTCTCAGGAAGCACAATCAAGGGCCATTGTGAGAGAGAGAGAGAGGAGGAGGATCGTGGTGGCGGTGGAGGTACAGATTGTGGTGCAGAGAGCAGGTTGAGATTTGGTTGGTTTCGTTTCCCTGTTATTTTTTTCTTATTTTTTTTCTTCCCCCTTTCCTCTTCTTTCTTCTTTCCTCCTTCACATTCCAGTATTTCCATCTCTTTTCCTTTCCTTTCCTTCATGTATTTCTATCTCCTTTTCTTCCTATTCCTTTCCTTATTTTCTTCCATCCCTTCCCTTCTCTTGCCTTTCCCTCTCCCTTCATATTTTCCTTCATGTTCTTATTCCCACCATTCCCCTGTCTTCGTTCCCTCCTCCCTCCTTCTCCTCCAATTCCTTTCGTCCTCTCTCCCCCCACACTTCAACCCTCCCGTGACCTCTTTCGGGCTATTGTGAGCTGGAATGAGGGATCAGGTCAGGGTTACCAGGTCTGGTGTGTACTGTGTTCCCTCTAGCTGCGATCCCAAAAAACGCCCAAAACCCGCAAACTCAATCTTCAGAAACCGCCGAAAAGGAGTCCAATCTACACACACACACACACACACACACACACACACACACACACACACACACACACACACACACACACACACACACACACACACACACACATACACACACACGCACACACACACACACACTCTCCCTTCTCCGCCTGGTATGCGGGTGAAGTGTTTTCACCTCAGGGAACTAGACGTCCCTGCCCTGCATAGTCTCAGGTCACCATTGGATAAGGTGTAATACCTGATCTGTCTCCCGTGCCAGGGTCACGGCGAAGTCTCTGGGCAGCAGCAGTGGTGGATTGGACTGCAGGCAGAGGATCTCTTGATGAGACAATGGCTGGAGTTCCAGGGTCCTAGTCAGCTGGACCGTGCCTAATTATTTAGGCCTGCGGTGTAGAGGAGTGTGGCGACCTCTACACTAAAAAGCCTCCCTGGGAACCAGTTGTCGGTGTGAGCTCCCCGTCCCTCCCCTCTATCGACGGTACTCCCATCCCTATTCTGCATAACAGCTGGTTCTTGTTTTCTCCTGAAAGAGATGTGTTCCGTGGGCCATTTGAGGTTGTACCTTCCGGCTTCTTGGTGGAGTTTCTGAGGGTTTTTCTTATACTCAAGGAATAGTTCAGCTTTTTGGTCTCTCAGGAAGGGCGTCTGATACTCTCTAGAGTTGGTGGAGAACACCTGGTGACAGGTGCCACTGGCCAGGCCTCGAAAGGGTCGCAGAGTTGGGTTAGACGTTTCGGAAAGTGGGAACGAATTGCTGGTTCCTCTCCTCCCTTGCCAGCTCTGCTCTGTGTGACTACGCCGGCCCCGTTCTATGGGACAAAACTTCGAGGATAATAGCTGAAAAGCGCCGGGTTGTGAAAGTCTCTCGTGACCGAGGCTCAGGACAAGCGATTGGGAGCGAACTCCCAGTTTTGGAGGCATCTAACACAGCAGTATCTAATTTCCATGCACAATTTTTATCCAATTGAATTTCACAATTTAAGTTATTTCGAAAGCGCTTTTAATATTTGCCCAAACTGTTAACTCGCTTAAATTTCTAACAATACCTTCGAACCTTAAGTGTGTTTCAAATAATGTGGCAGTGACTCCACCATCGATGGTGGAGAGCCCCTCCACCGAGACTGTGCCCTCTCCAGACGACCCTCCTGCTTCACGGGAGGACGTCTTACCTGCCTCACAGGCTGACCCCCAGCCTGCCGCACAGGCTAACCCCCAGCCTGCCTCACAGGCTAACCCCCCGCCTGCCTCACAGGCTAACCCCCCGCCTGCCTCACAGGCTAACCCCCAGCCTGCCTCACAGGCTAACCCCCAGCCTGCCTCACAGGCTAACCCCCAGCCTGCCTCACAGGCTAACCCCCAGCCTGCCTCACAGGCTAACCCCCAGCCTGCCTCACAGGCTGACTCCCAGCCTGCCTCACAGGCTAACTCCCAGCCTGCCTCACAGGCTAACTCCGAGCCTGCCTCACAGGCTAACTCCCAGCCTGCATCACAGGCCAACTCCCAGCCTGCATCACAGGCCAACTCCCAGCCTGCATCACAGGCCAACTCCCAGCCTGCCACACTTAACGCTTCTCTTCCTGCTTCACAGGATGTCGGGTTCCAACCTGTAAGGAATGGAGCCAAACCGAAGCAGGCAACCAAGGATTTACTGACCCCCCACTACCTTCAATAGGTTCCAGGTGCTGACAGACACCATGGAGGATGAGTTTGAGACTCGCCTAGTTGGGGACTCCATGGTGCGTGGCCAGTTGGTTGAGTTCTGTGGTCGTTCATCAAACGGCCGCAGGAAACGTTAATGCTATCCAGGTGCCAGACTTGACGACATCACCGCAGCGTGCGATGATGTCACAAGAAATGCCGACCGAAACACCCTCTTTGTCATTCACGCGGGGACAAATGATGTAAAGACAACCCGTTCTGAGGAACTGCTTGAGAAATACCGCCGCATGATCAAGCAGTATAAACGTAAAACGGATGCCAGTAACATCATAATCTCAGGAATCCTCGAGGTCGGTGCCGAATCTAACTTTTACAGTAAGGCCTTCAGCACAAACAACAGACTTCAGTCCCTTTGCTCACAAGAAAACGTCCAGTTCGCTAACTTGTGGAACAGTTTTTACTACGATTCAGACTTGTTCCTTGCTGATGGCATCCATTTAAACCCTGTTGGAGCAGCCCGTTTCGGGAGGCTGCTCTGTGACCAAATGGCTCTTCGAAAGCCAAAAAACGCGGAGGCGAGAACACCAGCAGCTCCACCGTAAGGGAGCACTCAACCCGCGAAACCCCCGACTCGAATCACATTAAAGTTTGCTATGTAAACGCTCGTAGCCTACGTAACAAATTTAAAGGCTTAGAAGTCCTCACAGCTACAAATCATTATCACATCATCGGAGTCACAGAATCTTGGATAGACACTTCAAATAGAGATTTCATTGCGGAATATAGATTACCGGGTTATACCATCTTTAGTCATCAAAGAAAGAGCAGACAGGGTGGAGGCGTTATCTTTTATATCTAAAACTCTCTCCATCCAGTATCCGTGAAAACAAATATTATAACCAATGTAGACACGGTCTTCATTGAAATTAAAAATAAATCTCGTAAAATAGTAATTGGACTTATCTACAGACCACCAAGGCAGACTCTTGATATCGACCACGCATTAAGTGAATTATTATTAGAAACAAGTAGCAGTTGCGAGGCAGTAATTGTTGGGGACTTTAACTTGCCAGTGAAAAGATGGGGGCTGACAAACAAGAGTTGGACAGAATTCGCCGCGAAAACAAGAAATTAATAAAACGAAGCAAGAAAAATCTTGAAGAATATATAGCGGAAACGAGTAAATCTAATCCTAAAGAATGTTTTAGCTATGTAAATAATAAAAAGAAAAGGAAAAAAAGAAAAACAAAAACAAGAACAAGAAAAAAAGACGAGGAAAAAGCAAAAAAAAGATGAAGAAAGCACATGTACGCTTTTAGAACATCCGTCACTCAAATTCATTCCTGGGTTGACCGACATCGACATTAAACCAGCGAGCAATCACCAACAACCTCAGGAGCTCGTGGCCTTGAGAATAAGCAGCGTCGATGTTCACTATTTGGGTCAAAACCGAACATTCCTTGGCAATTTGACCTCGCGTGTTAAAGTTGTGAAACACGAGTCAGTCATTTGAGAGAGAGAGAGACAGTGTGTGTGTGTGTGTGTGTGTGTGTGTGTGTGTGTGTGTGTGTGTGTGTGTGTGTGTGTGTGTGTGTGTGTGTGTGTGACGTTAACACCCCCTTCGCTTACTACAATATCCGCTTAATATGAGGTAAATTAATAGATATCAGCGGCTACTTCACTATGTATGTATGTATGTATGTATGTATATGAGTGGGTAGATCATTTGTGTAACTCTCTCTCTCTCTCTCTCTCTCTCTCTCTCTCTCTCTCTCTCTCTCTCTCTCTCTCTCTCTCTCTCTCTCTCTCTCTCTCTCTCTCTCTCTCTCTCTCTCTCTCTCTCTCTCTCTCTCTCTCTCTCTCTCTCTCTCTCTCTCTCTCTCTCTCCTTCCCCTTCTCGTTATCTATTACCACCCTTCATCTTCTTACCATTCACCCTTCTTAGGCTCCTCCTCCGTCTCCTTTGCTTCCATCTCTTATTCATGTCTCTCTTTTTTCCCTCGTTCCCCTCGCGTCCTTCCCTTGCCTGCTGCTCCTTCCTCTCATTTATCACATTTCTCCTCCTCTCTCTCTCTCCCTTTGCCTCCATTCTGGCAGGAACTTACGGAAAAATGTTCTGATCGCTTTATCCCTTCCTTACGCTGTTCGTCCGGCCCGCCCTCTGTCCCTCCCTCTCTCCCTCTCTCCCTCTCTGCTTCCTCTCGTTCTCTCTTTCTCTCTCAGCTTACTGCGGCTGAGGGGAGAACTTCAGACCTCAGCAGCCTCTCCAAGATCCTTTTGCAGCCGTTCCCCTCGCCGCAGCGTTCCCCGCATTCCCCTCTTCGTTCGTTCTCCACCTCCTCCTCCTCCTCCTCCTCCTCCTCCGTCCCATCCCTCCCTTTTGCTTTGTTCCCTTCTATCTCATCCCCTTAGGTGCTTATCTCTTCCTCTCATCCTTCCCCCACACCCCCATTATTCCCTTATCTGGTTGTGTTTCTCTCTCTCTCTCTCTCTCTCTCTCTCTCTCTCTCTCTCTCTCTCTCTCTCTCTCTCTCTCTCTCTCTCTCTCTCTCTCTCTCTCTCTCTCTCTCTCTCTCTCTCTCTCTCTCTCTCTCTCTCTCTCTCTCTCTCTCTCTCTCTACGGGTTTTTTTGGGGTATTATCTTTAGTTTTTTCATAATCTTACACACCACACACTTTTGGGGGGGCTTTTTTATTTCCTACTTTCGTTATTTTCCCTCATGCTAATCTTCCGCCACCATGTACACAGTCATCGTATCACCTGTTTCCTTCCTTCCTTCCTTCCTTCCTTCCTTCCTTCCTTCCTTTATCTTTCTCCTTTCTTTGTTTTTTCGCATTTTTCCCGTCATACATTATATCCTTACCAATATATACACCACTACCTTACCCCACCACATGTTCCCTTCCTCCCTTCCTTCCTTCCTTCCTTTCTGCGTTCCTTACTTACTTCTCTTTGTTTTCTCTCACTTTTCGTATTTTACTCTATACCCTTACCAAAATTCACACGGCCACCAAATTCCTCCCTTCCTTCCTTCCTTCCTTTCTTTCTTCCTTCTTCCTTTCCTCTTCTTCCCTTCCTCTTTCCTCACCTTTACTGCTCCATTCCTTTCCCATATCTCCGCCGTATACAAGCCACACCTTTTTCCTTTCTTCTTCCTCCCTTCCTTGCTTGCTTCCATGTCTTCCTTTTTTTTTTCTTTTTCTCGCCTCTAACATTGCTTCTTGCCACATATTATTTTTCTTCTTCTACATATGCATACTCTTCTCCCCTTCCTTTCTTCTTTTCTTTTTTTTTATCTCTTCTTCTCAATCTTGGTACAATGTGGCTTTTTTTTTGGGGGGGGGGTGATATTTCTACTACGCACACAGTCATCAGTTCTCAGTTTTCTTTTCTTCTTTTCTTTTCTTTCTTCTTAGCTTCGTTTTCTTTCCTTCATCTTCCTTCCCCCATCACTATCCTATTACTGATTTTCTCTCCTTTGCACCTTTCTATCTTCTTTCTTTGTCCTTTAACGTCTTATATAAACCTCTCTGTTCCCTTCCTTTTCCTTCCTTCCTTCCAACTTTCTTTCTTCCATCATTCCTACCTTCCTTGTTTTTTACCTTTCTTATTTTTTCATTGATTCAGTTTTTCATTCATTTATTTAGTTCCTTCTGTCTATCCTTCCTTCTAACCCTTCATTTTCTGTTTTTTTTCCTTCTTTCTTTCCTCTTTTCTTTCTGCCTTTTTTCCTTCCTTCCTTCCTTCCTTCCTTCAATCATTCATTCATTCCTGCTCTCCCTCTCCCCTTTCCTCTCTCCTTGCCTCCCTCCCTCCCTCCCTCTCACCCGTCTTCCTTCCCTCTGATGTATACCTTTCCTTGCATTACCTTCACAAATTACAAACTGTACCCTCTCCCTTCCCTCTTCCCCTCCTCCTCCACCCCGTCCCCTCTTCCTTCTTCCTTCCCATTCCCATTCCTACCTCTTCCTCTCACCCCGACCCATCCCTCCCCCTTCCTTCCCTCTCTTCGTCTCTTCTTTGTCCACCTCTCTGCCTCTTCCTCTCCCTCCTTCCCTCGCCTCAGCACACTGTCGCCACATCTCGCATTCTCTTTGATCTTCCATTAATTACAGGTGGCTCTCACTGTTCCCATTTCATGTTTTCTCTGCCAGTCTTCCTTTTGGTGTTGTTTTTCGCACATCCTCGTATCTCGTTCCGGCTATTTTCTCTTTTTTTTTTTTTTTTGCTTCCTTCGATTTGTCTTTTTCTTTTTTCTACTCCTTTTCTTTTTTTCGTCTTTACTTTTTTTTCTCTTTTTTTATCCTACTATTTTTTTTCTTTTCTTCTCTTTTTATTCTACTCCTCATTTCATTTTTTTCCTTTTTTTCTTCTTTCCATTTTTTCTTATTTTCTTTTTTTTTTTTCTTTTTTCCACCTTTTTTTTCTTTTCTTGTCATTTTTTCCTACTTCTACTCCTTTTTTTTCTCTTCTTCTTTTTCTTTCTTTTCCTTTTTTTCTTTTCTTCTTTTTTCTACTCCTTTTCCTTTTTTTTAATCTTCTTTTCTTCTATTTTTGTTGTTCTTTCCTTTTTTCTTCCTCCTCCTCCTCCTCCTCCTCCTCCTCCTCTTCTTTTTCCTCCAGTCATTTTTTTTTCGAGCACGTGTAAGAGGAACAAGTAATTATGTTTTTTCTTCACTCTCTCTCTTATCATTATTTTGTACCGTGATGAATGTATGACGTCACGAGCGGTTATATTGTCATGTGGACCATCATGACGTCAGCAGCAGCTCGCCGAAGTGATGAATTATAAGCTGCACAGTCTTGGTCGGGTTAGTTTGTTTTTGTTTGTCTTGATGAATATTCTTTATTGCATTTTTTCTACGGGTACTACTACTACTACTCCGCTTTCATGTGTGCATATTATATCTCCCACCTGCAGAGCGAGGGACATTCCCTTCACCTTGGAAGCAGTTCTTGGTGAAGGGAATCCCGAGGTGACCGATCTGCTGATGTTTTTCTTAAGACAGACCGGCTTCATCGACGAGATGTGACGACACTATTATTATAATCATTATTTTTTTGGGGGGGATTCCTAATTTCAATACTACTATATACAAAATATATACATATTATTTTGGTCATCGTACATATATCATATGTAAACAAATGTACTTTTACTGTTGTGGTCAACGTGATGATCAGCTGGTGATACGTATAAAATTGATATATAAATATATATATATATATATATATATATATATATATATATATATATATATATATATATATATATATAGAGAGAGAGAGAGAGAGAGAGAGAGAGAGAGAGAGAGAGAGAATTTTATATATATATATATATATATATATATATATATATATATATATATATATATATATATATATATATATAGGGAGGCAGTGGCTGAACAGATAGCGAGAGACGGCCCCGCGTTCAGGAGGACGCAAGTTCAATCCCCGCCCGGTGTCACCAAGCTGGTATTTTTCAGCCGCCGCCGAGTGGCTTAAAACTACCCACATGCTGTCCAGAAGACCACCTATCAACCCGGACTCTATATTCTAGGATTAAAGATGAGCTCCGGGAGGGCAGCATGAGCCAATGCAAGATGACGCCACTATAAACACTCGCCAGCGCCAGAACAGGCTGGGCCGACGATCAGGCCCCACCGGGAAGAAACCTTGGGCCGACCATCAGGATCCACCGGGAAGAAGCCTACCGGCGCAATAGGCCACGACGTAAAAAAAATATATATATATATATATATATATATATATATATATATATATATATATATATATATATATATATATATATATATATATATATATATGTTATCTCCAGTGATGAGCACGGTTGCGCTAATCCACTAACCGCTAATTAGTGAAGCTAACATTTTCGTTAGCTGATTAGCGTTTTCGCTAGCTTTGGAAACAGTTAGCAGACCAATTAGCTTCCCCTAAATATAGTTCCTCCTCCGCTAACTTTAAGTCCATTTAAAAAGTTCATTCAGGTTTGTTCTTGTCCGTCATGGGCAGACGCAGCAGCAGTTGAGCCACATGGCGCAATAATTCCAGGGCTTCCACTTTTGGATAAATTACGCCTAAAAGCAGGATAAGGGGACAGTTATGAGGGAATCGTTTTGGTATTTTAGGTTAATGCATCTTCAATTTCCAACTCTTTGAACTCGGGATTTAATAACAAGAATTCGATATTTTCCACCTGACATGAAATAATAATAAAAATAAAAGTGTCAGTTATGGAAAAAAGTAAAAAATCTTGGGTAAAATATACGGATTTAAGATAAACTGTTTAATTTAATTTGTTTTTTGTGTACACCTTTATAATCATCTGATATTTCCATTCTATACATTTCTGGGAAGCTCTATGTCTAAGCTACAACATATTGAAATTTCAGGTCACTAGATCTGTTTTTAATGGGTTTGCAGCCAAAATACAAAACCGAACTAAATCCATATAAAAAGTTAGCGGTTAGCGGTTAGCGTTAGCTTCCACTAATTTCTTAATCAGTTTAGCGGTTTATCGTAAGCGAAACTAACTTTTTAGTTAGTGAATTACCAGTTAGTGAAGCTAACTTTTCGGTTAGCGGTGCCCACCACTGGTTATATCATTTTTATATGCGATGTTGGTTATTTGCTGGGCCACGCAGCCCCCGTATGTGTTCGTGTGTTTGAATATGGTATTCCTGTGTCCCCGCCCACCCCTCCTTAGCTAGATTTGGATAAGTCCCCTCGGATTTAATTGTTTAATCTTTTTTTTTTTGTTAAGCTGTATAAACGAGCTGAATGAACGACTGTGTGATGCTGATAAAAAAATAAAAATAAAAATAAACAAAACCTACGAACTGGAAAAAAAAATATGGCCTAATAGCCCAGTCAAGGCAGATAGCCAAATTAAAAAAATATCTTTCCTTCTCTTCCCTTTCCACTCCTTCTCTTTCCTTCCCCTCTCGTCCCTTCCCTTCCCTTGCCTTCCCTACCTTTCCTGTCCCTTCTACATCCCACTCTCCACAATCTAAAGCTAAATTCCATCGCTCTTTCCATCCACCAAAACCACCACCACCTCCTGCGCCCCCTCCCCCTTCAGTGTCCCTCCCTGTCCTCCTCGCACAGACAGGTTAGGCCGAGACCACTTCCACTCCCACCCTCGGGCTTGGTCTTAACACGTCCAAGTTTTCCATTTAAACTTTATCAGTCTCTGGAAGTGTCGATCCCGAAGCTTAGAGCAATGGCAAGGGAGACTAACCCCGCCGCTGCCTTCCCGGAAACACTCCTTTACACAAACACCTCTCGAGCCTTGCCCCACGCACGCTTGTACACAGGTGGAGGGTCGGGATGGGGTGGAATGGGGTGGGAGCGCGTGTGCAGGGCTGGGATGGGTGTAAGGTGTGGCTGAGTGGGGTACGGAAGGGTGTGGTTGAGTGCGTTGGATGGGATGTGGTGAAATGTGGTGGTGTGGTGTGGGGTTGGATAGTGGGGTGGGGTGTGGGGTTGGGTGAGGTGTGGTGGGTTTTGGTGGGGTGAGATATGGTGGTGAGGTGTGGTGTGTGGTGGGGTGTTGGGGTGGGGTAGGGTGTCATGCGGTGTGGTGTGGTGGGATGGAGTTGCGTCCTCACCTCGAGGCACGGACCACCACCACCACCACCACCTCCACTCTCTCAAGTCATCAAAACACGTCGTTGCAACTTTTGAAAGGTGAAAGCACGAACCTTCGACACTTGTGCCTCACACGCCTCGGGACACTTTTTTTTTTTTGGGGGGGGGGGGGGGATCCCTGGCTGACTAACAAACACCGGCTTTAGAATGCACTATCACAAATTATTATGAAATATAACTACACCGTTACGGGGAAAGGTCCTTCCCATCACCTCCTCAAGCCCAATATCCTGGACGCCTCGCCGCCACGACAAGCCGACGCCCGACTTGAAAAAGTAGAAAACGGTCCGCACCTTCAAGAGGCGCTTCTCATCATTTAATATTCAAGCTACAAAGTTAATTACTTATGCATATAATGGAGGGAAAATGAAATTTGGGGAAACAATTTTCCGTCATCGCAAATATTTGCAATTTCACGCGTACTATGATTAAAATTCAAATAACAGAGAAGCCAACTTTAAAGAATTTTACCTCCTATAATATATATATATATATATATATATATATATATATATATATATATATATATATATATTTATATATATATATTTATATTTATATATATATATATATATATATATATATATATATATATATATATATATATATGTGTGTGTGTATATATATATATATATATATATATATATATATATATATATATATATATATATATATATATATATATATATATTTTTTTTTTTTTTTTTTTTTTACAGCAAAGGAGACAGCTCAAGGGCACAAAAAAGTAAACATTAATAAAAAAAAAAGCCCGCTACTCGCTGCTCCTAAAAAGAATCCAAAGAGGTGGCCGAAAGATAAGTCAGTTTCGGGAGGAGAGGTGTCCTGATACCCTCCTCTTGAAAGAGTTCAAGTCGTAGGCAGGAGGAAATACAGATGAAGGAAGATTGTTCCAGAGTTTACCAGCGTGAGGGATGAAAGAGTGAAGATGCTGGTTGACTCTTGCATAAGGGGTTTGGACAGTATAGGGATGAGCATGAGTAGAAAGTCGAGTGCAGCGGGGCCGCGGGAGGGGGGGAGGCATGCAGTTAGCAAGTTCAGAAGAGCAGTCAGCGTGGAAATATCGATAGAAGATAGAAAGAGAGGCAATATTGCGGCGGAATTTAAGAGGTAGAAGACTATCAGTATGAGGAGGAGAGCTGATGAGACGAAGAGCCTTTGCCTCCACTCTGTCCAGAAGAGCTGTGTGAGTGGAGCCCCCCCACACATGAGATGCATACTCCATACGAGGGCGGACAAGGCCTGTATATGGACAGCAACTGTGCAGGGGAGAAGAACTGGCGGAGACGGTACAGAACGCCCAGCCTCGAGGAAGCTGATTTAGTAAGAGATGAGATATGAAGTTTCCAGTTGAGATTTTGAGTTAAGGATAGACCGAGGATGTTTAGTGTTGAGGAAGGTGATAGCTGGGTGTTGTCAAAGAATAGGGGATAGTTGTTTGGAAGATTGTGTCGAGTGGATAGGTGGAGAAACTGTGTTTTTGAGGCGTTGAAGGACACCAGGTTCTTCTTGCCCCAATCGGAAATAATAGTAAGGTCTGAGGCTAAGCGTTCTGCAGCCTCCAGCCTTGAGTCGTTAAGTTCCTGAAGGGTGGGTCTTCTATTAAAAGAAGTTGAATAATGCAGAGTGGAATCATCGGCGTAGGAATGGATAGGACAGTTCGTTTTGGAAAGAAGATCATCAATGAACAACAGAAAAAGAGTGGGAGATAGGACAGAACCCTGTGGGACACCACTGTTAATAGATTTAGGGAAGAACAGTGACCGTCTACCACGGCAGAAATAGAACGGTCAGAAAGGAAACTGGAGATAAAGGTACAGAGAAGGATAGAAACCGTAGGAGGGTAGTTTAGAAAGCAAAGATTTGTGCCAGACCCTATCAAAAGCTTTTGATATGTCCAGCGCAATAGCAAAGTTTCACCGAAACGGCTAAGAGGATGACCAAGAGTCAGTTAAGAAGGCTAGAGATCACCAGTAGAACGCCCCTTGCGGAACCCATACTGGCGATCAGATAGAAGGTCAGAAGTGGAAAGGTGCTTTTGAATCTTACGGTTAAGGATTGATTCAAAAGCTTTAGATAGACAAGAAAGTAAAGCAATAGGACGGTAGTTTGAGGGATTGGAGCGGTCACCCTTCTTAGGTACAGGCTGTGTGAAGGCATACTTCCAGCAAGAAGGAAAGGTAGATGTTGACAGGCAGAGGCGAAAGAGTTTGACCAGGCAGGGTGACAGCACGGAGGCACAGTTTTAAGGACAATAGGAGGCACTCCATCAGGTCCATAAGACTTCTGAGGATTGAGGCCAGAGGGCATAGAAAACATCATTTTGAAGAATCTTTATAACAGGCATAAAGGAGTCAGAGGGGGGATGAGTAGGAGGAATATGCCCAGAATCGTCCAGAGTGGAGTTTTTAGAAAAAGTTTGAGAGAAGAGTTCAGCCTTAGAGATAGATGAGACGGCAGTGTTGCCGTCAGGACTGAGAAGTGGAGGGAAATATGAAGAAGTGAAGTTGGAGGAGATGTTTTGGCTAGATGCCAGAAGTCACGGGAAGAGTTAGAAAGCAAGGTTTTGACATTTTCTATTAATGAAAGAATTTTGGTTAGTCGGAGAATAGATTTGGCACGATTTCGGGCAGAAATGTAAAGTTCATAATTAGCATTAGTTTGAAGGCTCTGGTATCTTTTGTGAGCTACCTCTCTATCATTGACAGCACGAGAACAAGCGTGATTAAACCAAGGCTTTTTAGCGTGAGGAGTAGAGAAAGAACGAGGAATGTATGCCTCCATTCCAGAGACAATCACCTCTGTGATGCGCTGAGCACACACAGAGGGGCTCTATCCTGGAAGCAATAATCATTCCACGGGAAATCGGAAAAGTACATCCTCAGGTCGTCCCACCGAGCTGAAGCAAAATGCCAGAAGCATCGCCTCTTCGGTGGGTCCAGAGGATGTACAGGAGCGATAGGACAGGATGCAGAAATAAGATTGTGATCGGAGGAGCCCAACGGAGAGAACAGTTTGACAGAATAAGCAGAAGGGTTTGAGGTAAGGAAGAGGTCTAGAATGTTGGGCCGATCTCCAAGACGGTCAGGAATACGTGTAGGGTGCTGGACCAACTGCTCTAGGTCGTTGAGGATAGCAAAGTTGTAGGCTTGTTCACCAGGATGGTCAGTGAAAGAGGATGAAAGCCAAAGCTGGTGGTGAACATTGAAATCTCCTAGGATGGAGATTTCAGCGAAGGAGAGTGGGTCAAGATGTGCTCCACTTTAGAATTCAAATAGTCAAAGAATTTTACATAGTTGGTAGAGTTAGGTGAGAGATAAACAGCACAGATGTATTTAGTAATAGAATGACAGTGAAGTCTTAACCAGATGGTGGAAAATTCAGAAGAGTCAAGGTCGTGGGCACGAGAAGTGATGTCGTTGCGCACGTAGGCGCAACATCCAGCTTTGGATTGAAATTTAGGATAGAGATAGTAGGAGGAACAGAGTAGAGATTGCTGTCAGTAGCCTAAGAAACCTGTGTTTCAGTAAGGAAGAGAAGGTGAGGTTTAGAGGAGGAGAGATGATGTTCCACAGAATGAAAATTAGAGCGAAGACCGCGAATGTTGCAGAAATTGAGAAGAAAGAGGTTCGAGGAGTTATCAAGACACCTCTCGGGTCGGCAGCCAGAAGGGAGTCCTCCTGGGGAATTTGTGGTCCCCAGGCGGGGACTCCGAGGCATTAATTGAGCCATTTTGAATTTTGAATTTTGGAAAAAGGTGTATATGTTATGTGAATGTAGTGTGGTGTGGATAGAGAGGATCTGTCTTTAGAGAGCATGCTGAACTACTCTCCGGTGTTGGTGAGACAATAGGGAAACGGTTAGTGAGGACATGGGAAGGGACTTTGGAGGCTTCAGCTCCTTCTCACCTCCATATATACCTCACCAGGAGTGCTTGCGCCCGTTCGGTAGGTGTCTTCCTACCTACTATATATATATATATATATATATATATATATATATATATATATATATATATATATATATATATATATATATATATATATATATATATATATATATACATTGGGAAAATAAAAGTGTGGCATGTCTACACATACGTCTTCGGTGAAGTGAAGCTACTGCATATATATATATATATATATATATATATATATATATAAATAAATATATATATATATATATATATATATATATATATATATATATATATATATATATTTATTTATATATCTATCTATATATATATATATATATATATATATGTATATATATATACACACACATGTGTGTGTGTGTGTGTGTGTGTGTGTGTGTGTGTGTGTGTGTGTGTGTGTGTGTGTGTGTGTGTGTGTGTGTGTGTGTGTGTGTGTGTGTGTGTGTGTGTGTGTGGGTGGGTGTGTGGGTGGGTGGATGGGTGTGGGTGGGTGTGTGGGTGTGGGTGTGGGTGAGGGTATGTGTCCAAAAATAGATTAATATTAAAAGGATCTCTCGCTGTACTCACTCAATGTGGAGGGTTTCCAATCAGCGCGTTCTCCCGGTCATGATGCTTATTTGGACCACAGACGTGGTCACTGGTCACGGGTCTGGAAAGAAAATAGAGACGCGTTCAGAGCGGGGTGGAGAGATCGAGGTCTGGTATCACTATGATGGAAAAGAAAAAAAATGCAAATGGGTGAGAAAACAGACAAACGTATCAAATATAATGAAGAAAATTATAATCAAGAAATGGTAATGGTCAGGGCACATATGTAGGAGGACAACAAATGGATGCAAAGAGAAATACAATGGGAAATATCTAATGTAAAGAGACCCAATCGGAGGCTGTTCAGTAAATGGTGTGGTGAAATTTTAATTTTTATGCAACGTTTACATCGATATAGAAAATTCAAGGCACAGATCGGGAACAAATGGAAACTTTTAGGAGGCCCATTTCCTACACTGGAATGGTAAAAGCTGATAATGATCAGATAGATAGATAGATAGATAGATAGATAGATAGATAGATAGATAGATAGATAGAGATAGGTATATAGATAGATAGACAGATAGATAGATAGATACAGACAGATAGATATAGATTGATATATATAGATAGATATTGATTGATAGATAGATAGATTGATAGATATAGACAGGTGTGTGTGTGTGTGTGTGTGTGTGTGTGTGTGTGTGTGTGTGTGTGTGTGTGTGTGTGTGTGTGTGTGTGTGTGTGTGTGTGTTTGTGTGTGTGGAGACGAAATCCCCTTAGGGCCAAATACAACCCGGAAAAAGAAAAACTCCCGCGGACAAAATCCCTCAAGGGAAATACTCGTGCGGGTCGTGTCCATCCTTCAAGTCTCTTATGCAACTTTTACAGATAATTTTTTTTTTCCTTGCTATGCTACACTTCCACACCGGGGAAAACATTGTATTTGACTTATGTTCAGATCAGATAGCCGAGAGGAATAAACTTTGAAAATTATTAAATATCTATAGAATTGCATGAATGTTCTTAAACTTATTTCACACAGGACGAAAGGAAAACGAAGCATAAATAAAGTTTTTCGTTTCCGTTTAACCCGGTAGCTACGGGGATCATG
This sequence comes from Eriocheir sinensis, assembly GCF_024679095.1. Classification (NCBI taxonomy): domain Eukaryota; kingdom Metazoa; phylum Arthropoda; class Malacostraca; order Decapoda; family Varunidae; genus Eriocheir; species Eriocheir sinensis. Next base: position 6,599,751 of record NC_066535.1, read on the forward strand.
TTTTTAATGGTCCATCTAAGCGAGAAAAATGAGAAAAAATTATCACTCACACAAATCATTTCATAATATATATCAAAGCATGTGTGATCAGTTTATGTATCATCTATTTTGGGGGCTTTATATCATGGCACAAATTTAGCTCATCGCTGCTACACGGTAAAGCCACAGATTTGGCCCGTCGCTGCTACCGGGAGCTTAGGGAGTGTTCATGCTCCAAAAAGGATGTGTAATGTGACGTATTGCTGCTCTAAGGTCACCTCGGCACCCCAAACACCTTCTGGTAGCGCATCCAAACAAGCACGTGAGCCCAGAACCAGACGAAGCGTAAAAACAATCCATCTCTCCTTTCGAACCTGTGGAATCAGATACTGAAAATTTTGATTCCGACTCCGACTCCATGAAATTTTAAGGTTGCAACTCCGACTCCGATTCCGATTCAGACTCCACCCCAACCCCACTTCCCCTCTTCTGCAGTACAGTGGTAGGCAAATCAAACCCTGACATACCACACCACACCATACCCAGCCACACAATATCACACGTATCGTAAAGTCAGAGTAGGAGATATTTTTACCAACTCCGACTCCGACTCCGGCCAAAAGTAGACGACTCCGACTCCACACCGCTCTTCTTAATGGTGCACGGTTCCTCGGCATCCTCCCCCTGATGGCGCCTGCAGGAAGTGGGCTCAGAGATGACAACCACCTCGCCATCACACAGCGCGAGGGACGTCCAGCGGCTGTCATTATTTTTAACAGTAAAGGAAGCAGCTCAAGGGCAAAAATAAATGGGAAAAAAAGGTTCTCTAATCACTATAAAAGAAAGTATAGATGAATGGCCAGGAGAGAGGCCATACTGCTGATTCGGTATAACAGGTCAGCAAGATTTGGTTTACCTGACATATGTATTCGCTGTATGTGTGGAGGTGAGATGAGGGTGTGTTTAAGACGAAAAGAAGAGACAGAGAGAGGGAGGGAGGGAGGGAGAAATCTAAGAAAGGTCAAAAGGAGAGCTCGTCATGTAGATTTGGTTTGCTCACACGTATTCGCTGTATGTGTGGAGGTGAGACTGGGTAGGGGGTGAGGGGGGTGATGTTGAAGAAAGAGAGGTAGAGAAGGGAGGGAGTGATAAGAAGTCTGAGAAAGGTGAAGAGGAGAGTCAAGTAAGAAGGCGTAAAAGGGGAGGGGTAATGAAATCGTGAAGAGGAAGGTCAGGTCACTCGAGGAAGAGGAGGAGGAAGGGTGGAGGCATGGAGGGTGGAGGTGTGTGCAGAGGTGGAGGAAGAGGAGGAGGTGGACGGCTAGAAGGGTGAGCAGAGGTGTTAGAGGAAAGAGGCAATATATCAGGTGTCAACATGTTTTCCTCCCGCCCCAGGTGAGGTAATTAAGGCTGAGAGGCCACTTCCTCTTTCCACGACATTTGACGTTAAAAAAAAAAAGTTGGAGGAGAAACACAGCTCATGAGATCCGTGCGAAGTAACAGAAACAAAAAGAAACACGTATTCCTTTTCTTTTTATAGTCTTTTACGTCATTATTAAAGGGATGAAGGTGACTGAAAGTGACTCGTGTGAAGTTCCTATACTGATAACGAGTAAACTGCTGAAGGATAACTGTCTTGTAAGTTATTTTTTTACTATTCCTTTTCCATCAAGAGGATCAACGTGGATGGCTTTCGTGAGGTCTTCAAAAGGTCACTCATAAGGCCTAGAGAGCTACCAAGCGTCTTGTTAGTGTTTAAAGGTTGAATGGCTTGTAGTAAATTATTTCCTCAATATTCTTTTATTATGCCGTTATCAACAGAAGAGGATCAACGTGGATGGCTTTCGTGATGTCTTTAGAAGTCCCTCTTAAGGCCCAGAGAGCTACCAAGCGACTGTAGTGATGGTGTGTACAAGTGTTTGGAGGAGGGATGAATAGATGTCTTGCTGTAGGAGTGACGAATGGATGCCAGTCGAGTTTGATGGATAAGAATTGATTACCCCTCGCTCAGACCAGCTGCTTCTCATCTCTCTCTCTCTCTCTCTCTCTCTCTCTCTCTCTCTCTCTCTCTCTCTCTCTCTCTCTCTCTCTCTCTCTCTCTCTCTCTCTCTCTCTCTCTCTCTCTCTTTTCGTGTGCGAGTATCAACTTTAAACACAATATTCCGTTTCTTCTAGTATTGTATGGTGTTTTAGTGTATGTCTATAACAGTCTGCATTCTTTGAGATGAATTTAAATATCAGTGAAGAGTTAGGCCCCGTTCATACGACAACCCAGCGATTTTTAGGCCCCCGTCACACATCCGGCGATAGTTTCTAGACCGCCTTCCGACCATGTGCGACCCTTTCACATCAATATTTCACACCATAGACCTAGTATGCCCTGAGTCGCTGAGTTGTCGTGGCCCAGAGACGGCACAGTGTGAACGGGGCTAAAGACCGTAAAGATGAGTTCAAATATTAGTGAAGTAAGAGGCAAGCTCGCGAGAAAGGTTATATAGACGTAATTAAATGGAAGCTTAATTAACCCGTTTCGGTACTCTACTAAGCGTGTTCTTGTAAGTCAAAGGCATACGTTCGTCTACCACGCACTGAAGATGATGATACAAAAACTCATGGAGCCTCTAAGTCCAAAAATATCCCTTATCTCAAATACAGCAAGAAAATAGGACACAGGTACGATTCTCCACCTCCAGCTCCTCCTCCTCCTTCTCCTCTTCCTCCTCCTCCTGCGTCCTCGCCTGCAGCAACATCGCTCCTCATGCATGCACCTCCTGATGGAAAACTGAACACGAGATCTTGTCGCCGCCTCGCCTCCCTTGTCCCCTCCCACCCACACCCCTTCCCCTCCCCCCAGCTGTTTGTTGCCTGCCCTTCCTGACCGTGCCAACCGTGAACACCGAACTCGTCCTGCCATACTAATGAGGTAGTCTTTCACTCCTATGGTAAATACAGATAGACAGATAAATAGATACAAAGAGATATATACACACACACACACACACACACACACACACACACACACACACACACACACACACACACACACGCACACGCCAGTGCCCACAGATCGACGATAAAGAGCACTTGCTCATGTCGGGAGGGTATCTGCTGGCGATTACGAGTCCAGCACGTGATCAGGCCGTGGTGAGTTACACAGAGGCCGGAAGAAGGAAAAGAAAATGGGGCATCACAGTTACGGCCGCAATTTTTCCTTCGATAACAGGAATCTCCATAATCTCTTTTCCCATGAATATAAATTTCCTCTGAGGCAACTCCTCCGCCTGTCATATGGCCTTTGCAGTTCGATTTTGTTACGAGTAAAAAAAGGGAAAAGAAAAAGGCGGCGACGGGACGGGACGGGACGGGACGCCGAGTTAGCACAGACTTGGTGATATTTTTCTATGGTGTGTTGGCGTGGTACGGGAAGGCGTGGTGTGGGCTGGTGAAGCGTGGTATGGGAAGGCGTGGGGCGTGATAGCGTGGTATGGGAAGGCGTGGGGCGTGATAGCGTGGTATGGGAAGGACGGTGTAGTGTGGTGTGGTGTGGCGTGTGGGCGTGGTATGGGAAGGCATGGGGTGGGCTGGTGACGGTGTGGTACGTGAAGGCGTGGGTTGGTATAGCGTAAAGGCGTGGTATGGTCAGGCGTGCACATGGGGTGGAGTGGCATGATGGGCGTGGTATGGGAAGGCGTAGAGCGGGCTTGGAGTGAGGCGTGGCGGCGACATCACAGTGATTCATAACAATCATCGTAAAACAAAGGCGAGGCTGTAAACACCTGAACATTAATTAGAGCCGACGACAACACACCTTTAGGAACCCCAACCTGAGCCACGCGTCCCCGGCAAAGGCTAAGACGCCGCGCCCCGCATCGGCAAAGTCTTGAGGCCAACGCTCTGAGTCAGGGGCCATATTCTTAAACATTTCGGCGCCCCAGCACATATAATTGACAAGGTTTTCGTAGGCGATTTTTTGGCGTTTCCAGTAGTCGTTTGATGACCCTAGTGATAGTTTGACCCTACTTCTGTACCATGAACCTAAAACGACACTAATGAGAACCCGACTGATATCTTTTTTGGCCTTTGGAAATAGCAGACGTGAGAGGCGGAAGTATCCAAGAATACCAACCCAGAACTGGAATAAAAGAAAATGAGATGGGCGAATGTACAGGAAACGAGCAACGCGTCTTCCCTCTCTAATGTCTGCAATATTTTCTTTCTTTCATTTTTTCTTATTTTTCCTGTCTATACATTCATTTTCTCGTAGCTGTCTGCCCCCACACCCTGAGCCCCCGTGCAAGACCCTCGCCATGGCCATTACACCGCGCCCTGCCCTGACCACGCCTTCAAGCTGACACGCCGTATAGAAATTCTCGCCTACGTATGTTTCGTCTGTAGCGGCTCATTGTTTTAAGGTCAGGTTTTCTATTCGTCTAGTGACAAGTAGCACAAGCGGCCACAATAAAGCGTGTAGACTATCCAGTACTAATTAACCATTTTGACCGGCATTCTTAACATTTTGATATTCTTGACATTTTTGACTTTTGACATTTTAACTAGCCATGATTACAGATGTGAACCTTGATATAGCATTATTATCAAAAGAATCGTATATCTGTTATGAGTGAGGCAATTCCTGTTAGCTAGACTATCAGGTAGTGCTGGAATATTTAAAGCTCTGGGCCTGTGTAATGCGTTAATTGAGTTTGGTAGAATGCTATTTCCTCCGAGCGTCAATTACCACATAATGTACGTATATAACTCTGTGCTGCGGAATAACATAATTCATCCTTGATATTAAGAGTGAGTAGTCTACATCAAGGAACGTCAGGAGGTGAAGCTGATTTGCAGTTCCGTAAAAAGAGAGAGAATATTGCAATGCATCCAGTAAAATAAACAGAGGACGAAGCAAGACCAGCAGGAGTGATAATTTTAATGATAATTATGGTAATAATAACAATGATAATAATAATAATAATAATAATAATAATAATAATAATAATAATAATAATAATAATAATAATAATAATAATAATAATAATAACAATAATGACACCAATAATAAACCAGAGCGTCGTCAACCGTCTCAACAATAAAAGCAACTTCATCAAAAAACACCACCTGCTCGCATAATAAAACACCTACAACAATGGCTATTAGTAATCCAACACAAGAGAGTCACGCGCCGAAGGTGATTCACGGACGCTACAAAAATACCTGCCCGCCGGTGCACACAAGACACAGGTGAATAGGGAGCCAGGTGGGTAGGGTGACAGGTGGGTAGGGTGACAGGTGGGTAGGGTGCCTGGTGGGTAGGGTGCCTGGTGGGTAGGGTGCCTGGTGGGTAGGGTGCCTGGTGGGTAGGGTGTCAGGTGGGTAGGGAGCATGCAGGTGGTCGATGCGTACAGGTGGCACGGATGTCAACCCAACAACAAGAAGTACAACGACGACGACAATGATAGCAACTCCACCCACTCACTTACTCAAGTCACAAGGGATGCAATCGTGTGTGTGTGTGTGTGTGTGTGTGTGTGTGTGTGTGTGTGTGTGTGTGTGTGTGTGTGTGTGTGTGCTTTCGAAACCAGATCACATCGGATATCGGCTATAAGAGATGAATACCAATTTAATAAAGGTAAAATCACTGGTCTCCTTGGCCCCCTTTTCTCTGACCCCGTCCCGCTGCTGCTGATGATGATGATGATGCTCCTGACACAATAACGCATGAGGAACAACACAATCGTCTGTCGTATGAGATCATTCTGCCATCCGGAGCGTCCACTTGACACACTTTCATTACATTACATTCGACTATAACGTGTCACACCAGCGTCTCTACTAACCTTCTTCCTCCTCCTCCTCCTCCTCTGCTTCTCTTTCCTCCTCTGCTTCTCTTTCCTCCTCCTCTTCCTCCTCCTCTTCCTCCCCCTCCTCCTCCTCCTCCTCGAACAGAAGTCTTCACGTCGTATCAGCTCGAGGTGGATGTTTCAGATCTCATAAACCGGTCAGATTACAGCAATATAGTGTGAAGGAGAGTTTCATCTCGCTCAAGGGGAACAGGTGCTCCTTCCTGCCAGACGCGTCTCGAGAAATGACCGAAGATTGCAGCCGTAACAAATAGAAAAAAAAAAGAATGACCAAAGATTGCAACCGTAACAAATAGAAAACAAGAAAAAAAGAAGAATGACCGAAGATTGCAGCCGTAACAAATAGAAGAAGAAAAAAGAATCACCAAAGATTGCAACCGTAACAAATAGAAAAAAAGAAAAAAAGAAGAATGACTGAAGATTGTAGCCGTATCAAATAAAAAAAAAAAGAATGACCAAAGATTGCAACCGTAACAAATAAAAAAAAGGAAGAATAACAGACTTAAGATTGCAGCCGTAACAAACAGAAAACAAGGAGAAGAAAAGGAAGCAGGAAAGAAGGTGTATTTGTGACGACGACAATAACACTGTCTTTTGAAATCCTGTGAATGAAAAATGACAAACAAAAGGGGTCGTTTTTAAGAGCTATACGCTATTCGTTGATACAAAAAAACACAGTGCCATACTACAAAAGCCTACAATGGGAATATGGAAGAAAAAAAATATGAAATAGCTAATCAGAGAATATGAAATAACATGACTGAAAACTTGATGTGATGATTCAAATATCGTACAATAGATGCACATGTATATAGCCATACATATAAGCATAAGAATACGATGTCAAAGAGAGACATACCAACAGAAGCCGAAGGAGGAAGACTATATTGAGGATTTTCCTATGGCTCTTCACACAGACAGCTACTATACGTGTGTCTTGGGTAGGCTATATGGCAATTCGCATAGTAATCAATAGCCTCTCATTAAAGAGAAACTATCCATATCAGACCCTATGACATACCGTTTTTCGCAAATTTCTTTCAAACGAAGACTCGGATCAGCATGGGACTTTGGCACAGATTGTTTCACACACTCCGCTAATTTTTGACGCTATTGTGCAATGCCAGATGCGGTTAATTATTGTGTTTACTCATGACTGTGATGGCAAAACCTGCGTGAGCCATTTACACATTCGAACAGGTGAGGCGTGACGTATTTGTGACGTGTATCCACCACCTACCTCCACCCCTGGCTTCCCCCTACACGGTATGTCATAGGGTCTGATATGGATAGTAGTTTGTTGGAAGTGTATTTGTGTGTGTGTCTGGAGGGGGGGGGGGGGGGGATACTGTTATAATTCAATCTTCGTCTTTCTTTTATCTGATTTTTCCCATTTACTCCGTCTCTTCCATTCTCTCTATAATATTCCGTTCCTCTCTGTCATAGTGCCAGTTACATGGAGTCGTCATCGATGCCAAGTGGTAGTTTAAAGTCATTAAAGTCACGGGCTGAATTACCTGTTCCCCTTCTCTCAATTCCTCAGGTTCATATTATTAAAAGTATCGGGCTCCCACTAGTACAGTTTCCCAAGGTCAGAGAGAAAATTAACCGGGTTTACATGTGTGTTTTTTTCCCCGTACTTGGTGCAAAAGTCGTGTAATACTATCAATGAGATTACAAAACAGTCCATGAAAATTCCAGTAACTTCTATGAGAGGCGTTTCAAACAAGCAAACTGAGGTGGCGATACATTAATAAACGCGGGGCACCTCTACAGCTGCTTTACAAGGTTCACTGCCCGAGTACGAGACTGAGTCGAACCAACGCATCGAGACGAAGCAGACGTCCGTGCCGGAGACAGTCTGCTGGTTCTCTTCACCATATATTGGCCACTAAATATTTGTTCATGTATTTGATTTTATTTGACTGTCATTGTTCTTGATGTGACGTGGTTCATGTTGTTTGTTACACCTCAGTTACTCATCTGTATGTTCATTTCGTGCTCCACAGCTTACACTTTGTTTTGTTGTTATATTAGTATCGCTGCAGCCTGCCCCAACTCCCTGCATCATGTCCATTAACAGCTTAGGTTATAACAATAGGTGTGTGCTCTAGTTGCTACTGCTGTTGTGTACACCTTAGATCGTGTGTGTGTGTGTGTGTGTGTGTGTGTGTGTGTGTGTGTGTGTGTCATTTTCGTTTTCTCTGAATCAAAGCTTCATTCGATAAATTAGTTTCCACTTAGTCATTTCTCATTCGTTCATTAAATTTCATGAAAACTTTAAGGTTTATTTTGACAGTTTATGTTGACATTCATTTAGATACTCGGATAATATTCAGGAGGTATGGGCTCTCTCTACCGCCGTTAATACTCACGTTTTCTGCATTATTTCTGTATCAGTATATAGTGTAGACCCTGTTCACTTCCGGAAACCATAAAAAATAAAAATAAAAAATACAAAAAAAAAATTATTCCTGGACCCCGAGAGACATACACCCTCCCTTTATCACATACCGCGCATGACTGATTGTCGCAGAAGCAGTGCCACGGCCTCGGGCTGGTTTGCCGTTAAGCAGTACGTAAGTAGTGTTCAACGTACACCAGTCGGGACAATTAGGATAGGTTAGGTTAGGTTAGGTTAGGTTAGGTTAGGTTAGGTTAGGTTAGGTTAGGTTAGGTTAGGTTAGGTTAGGTTAGGTTAGGTTAGGATAGGTTAGGTTAGGTTAGGATAGGTTAGGTTAGGTTAGGTTAGGCACAAACTATTTTTTTCTGGGTAATTTGTGGTGTTTTTTTCATGTGGAGATGGTTTTTTTCCGGAAATATTAGGATTGTGACTTGATCAAGAAAATTGAAATAGCCCCTTTCCTAATAGTTTCCGGAAAAAAAGACTATCTCCACTTGAAAAAGCACCACATTTTACCTAGAAAAAAATAGTTTGTGCCTGGAAATTCGAGAGCCCACATCTCCTGAATTATTACCAGATACTCTCCCTGCCTGACGTGCCCAGACACACCTGCCGTCGGGTGTGGCGAACTTTGGACGGTGTGTGTGTGTGTGTGTGTGTGTGTGTGTGTGTGTGTGTGTGACAGTCTCTCTCTCTCTCTCTCTCTCTCTCTCTCAGCCCGCACCACCGTCCGCCGGGGCTCCATAACCTGAGAGTATGTGCTCGTAACTCACTCCGACGCACTCGTTCCCCCTAAAAGGCATTACGCAGCCGCTGCTTTAGTGCCGTGTAAAGGCGTATCACAGTCAGGAGTGAAATGTCTACGTCGCCCTGAACCCCCCACCCCCACCCCATGGGGTCACTACGCCATCCTAGAACAGAACCTCGTATATATGAGGCCTCCCCAGTTTTCCATTTGGGAATGTATCAGCTAGCAGTGGGATCCTGCCACTGAGAAGATGGCCCCTGACAAAAGCCAGGGACCTGCACTACTCAAGGATTCTAGACTCCTTGGGTCCACCGAACTGGGACCGCGGATCACTGAGGCAGTGCCCCTACTTTGAGAAGAAGTATATGGTGGCGTATAATAATGCATTATCTGAATAAGCTATCATTTAATTCTGCGTATCACTGGTACATCGATTTAACAACAAAAACCTCAAAACACTTTTTTTTTGTGAATCACTGGGCTTAACTAAACTAAAACACAAAGAACCATCAACTAACATGCACATGCTGTTTCGTGTGTTACAAAATATATTAAATTTATAACATAACCAATATAAGTTGATTTCAATAGACAGCAAAGCTTTCTAATTCACCATGCCGAAAGCTGAACAGTAGTCAAGAGATACGAGTCGATTCATGTCCCGAGTAACCCGTAGGTCATGAATTAAAGTAGAAGAGCACCACAAATACTCCAGCCATTACTAAAGCCAAACTAGTCTGAAGAGTCGTTTGGTCAGCAAACTTTTACAAATTTTTGATAGTAGGCTATACCTAAGAGTAATCTCGCTAAACTAGTAAACTATCGCCACAATGGATAGAAAAATATCACCACTGAAATAGTAAGCTATGGTAGCTGAAATAAATAATCTACGAACTTGAAGCGAGGGGCCGAGGAGGCAGCCGCAGCCAGGGAGCAAGACGAGCAGGAGTGGCGAGCGGCCAAACCACCCGAGTCATTGGTTCGGACCCGCGCGTGTTATTAGAACTCGATTATCAGATTTTTATTTTCTGCATTTGTCTTACATTAAGATGCGTACAAAGCGTCCTGAAATATGATGACTCGATCTCTATTCTCAAAATTATGAAAAATTTCCTATGAAAATTAAAATGAACCTAAAACGAAGCAAACTCACGTTGTCTATGGGCGAGTTCATTATAAAGGGGTCCTCCGGACTGGACTTCCCCACCCCCCACCATAACAAGAGGTTATCACGTGACGGTAGACTCCGCGGGAGCTGACGCACCGAATGAAAATAAAAATGGTGGACTACAACATCCAGAACCCTGCGGTTTATCCAAGGAGACTATAGTTTCCTTGAGATCATCCTAGACAAACCTGCAGGCGATCCCTTACGAGGAGCAAAAGCAATCATCGCAGAACAGGGCACTCGTAGGAGGTGGTGGACGGATGCAGGAGGAAGAGGCCTGTGAGGGTGAAGGATTGCGTGGAGGTGCTAGTATAGTGCCCCACTACTTATCATCATTACATTCGGCTATTTTCATTTAATTACTTGAGTTACTTATTCTACAAGGACAGTACTACTTACCGCATTGCTGTTGGTGAAGGTGGGCGCCACAAATTGTCAGGAAGTACCAGTCACACTTCCAACACTGGCAGAAGACGGGGAGCGGGTCCTTCCGCACACCACCTCCCAGGCTGACAGGCACACGCAGCCATGTGGCTGTCTTCACTTCGTCTTGGATGAACAAAGATCCGTGCTCGACGCAGACTCTCGATTACAACCACTGTGCGCGGCGCGGCGCGGCACACGTGACGCCGCTGCCGACGCTGCCCTCACAGGCCCTGCTCGCACCTGCTGAGTCGGTGGCACATACTTTCAGTTGCCTGGAACTAAATACGTGAAAAAAAAAATACACAGGTTCTAAAAAGACCGTATCAACATTATTTTATCAATTATTTTGAATCATTGTTTATTGGACCGTATTGGCTATACAGGCAGCGCCACATGTGGCTACTCAACTCCAAGCTGTACTTTCCATAGAGTTCAAGTTAGAGACTAGAGTGCGTCTGAGGCTGTCTCTGAGATACAGCCATGGTGCCGCCATCGCTCCAAGCCGAGGATTGCACACGTACACTCCTACCCGATTTCAGTTTTTCTCCATGTCAATTAGTAGTGACAGGAAATCGGGTATAATTAATTAAAGTGTGTGCAGTCGTTGGCTCGGAGCGGTAGCGGCACCAAGGCCTTGTATATATCCTGGAGGCAGCTTCAGATGTACTCTAGTACATAACTTGAATTCTATGGAAAGTACTGCTTTGACAGTTCACCGAGTGGCCACGCGTGGCGCTGCCTGTATAGCCAATACGGTCCAATCAAACTTCTCCCTGGCTGCACGAGTATGAACCATGAATATTATCGTACCAGACCACCAACCGACGCACCGTACCGTACTTGCACGCTATCCAGGGATGTTTGCTACTGGTACCAAAAGATATAAAAAGTTTATCTAGATCTTGCTGGTACCAAAGATCGAGATCGTACGGTACCGCAGGGTGCATGCTGCGGGCGAAGGCTGGTGTGGTCATGAGACATCCCAGTATCGTGAGACATCCCATCCTGAATACATACATGAATTTCGACACGGTACCGTGTCTTTTGTCGACTGCTTGTCGGGATCTGTACCACCTAAGTTTATTTATATTATTATGAAAGCAAATGATGACGTATGTATGTATATAACTAGGATATCAGCAATCTTCTTCTTGTGACCTGTTCCGCTTTGCATCGCTTTTAAGGTCCTTCTTGATACATTTTTACACTTAGATTCTTCACTTACTCTGTAATAGTAAAATTTGGTTCCGATTTAAAATTAAGGATGGGATGTCTTACGATACGGGATGACAGATGACACCACACCGGTATTCCCAGACGCTTTCGACTCCCACAGCAAAGATTTCCAAAAGCCACAATGGAGATTAGTCGGATTCTAATTGGTTATATTTCCATATTCATTAAATATAAGTATTGTCAAACAATAACTACTCATAAAACTACCCAAAGGAAATACCCACAACCTCTACGAAAGCCTTACTAAATGTGGGCGTGTTAGCTGAAATGTTTCAGAATATGGGTTTAAACTTTCTTAATCGTGATATGAAATATGGTCCATGATGATTGAAAAAAAAAAAAAAAGAGAGCTTGTACACAAGCAGAATTCCATATCAAATCATTTAAACCTGCCTAGATTTTCTGGGTGAAGATATTCTGAAGCAAATACAACTATTTTTCCTTTCAGTCATGCCAACACAACCTCTAGCACCTCATCTACTTTGCATGACACATCCACACTCAAAATAAAGCATAAAATAAGAGACTAAAAAGTGCCATAACAACAAGAAGAAAAAAAAAAGGGGGACTGAATGGAACACAGCACAAGCTATAGTCACATTTGTCATTTATATATTTTTTTCATTTGAATAGAAATAATGGCATACAGGAACACAGTGCAAATAATAATCTCATTAGATATATATTTTTTTTTTTATTTATGTAGAAAAAAGAAAAAAAATATATATACATTTCAATAGCTACATATAGAATAGTGTTATAGAAGGATATCAATGTATTATTATTATTTAATATCACCACGAATTAGGCATACAATTGTCAATGGAAAAAACCCACGACAGATAGATCACGCCACCTTATAGGAATGTCGTCCGTCAGTGTTTACCGTCTCAGTTTTGTATACTTCGCACTCCGATGGTGCGTGGAGGTCACCTTGACATACGTGACCAATTGTAACAATTATTTTCCAACCTGTAACTCGCCACTCCTTCACGAGAGTCCGACTGACACACAACGACAGTCGCTCTCGCTCCGTCGCTTCTTGTACATAAAGGCTACAAATATAATTCGCCTTAAGGAAGCTGAAGTCTTAATCAACACCCTTTAAACGCCCCCCGACAAGCCCGTTACATTTCCATTGACAATTGTATGCCTAATTCGTGGTGATATTAAATAATAATAATACATTGATATCCTACTATAACAATAGGGCACATACCTATTCATTTGTAAAGAAAACTCAAAATATGACTGTAATAGTCGTAGTCTAAGGACAGCCTTAGATCTCCATTAATTTAAAGTCAAAATTATCTAACTGAAGTTCCAAATGTTCCTTGCAGCAAATAAACTCTCTACAGTAAAGAAATGTTTCCAAAAATAACATCACCTATAAAATTTCATCATAATTTTATAGGTCAGTGGTGGGACACTCTATATCACCTAAAGGTACAGACTTGCAGCAAACACAATATCTCTCTTGAGGAGCTTGATGCCCTCTGAAAATTTGTTCTCCAGGTCAATCCCGATGGCCTTGGCAGCCTGGATCATCTGCCGCAGGAGTTCCTCAAGGCGCCGCATGGCTCTGATGATGCTCCCTGTGGAGGACAGCAAGGACACATGATGCTGCGGGACCTTAACAATTATGTACTGACTTGGAGGAAAAGTATTGAGAGAAGCCGATATATTGTATGAAGTTTGTCACTAACCCCACTAAAGCTTACATGAGGCATGTAATAACTAGAAGAAAATTATAATAGAAATAACAAGAAAATTATTCTTTCAATAATTATCATTATTATTGGTATGATTATGATTATTATTACTATTGTTGATGATTAATCACTCAGTATTTTTAACATAACAGTGGAAGAGAGGGTTAAATCACCAAATATGAGGAGGGATATTCAAAAATTAATGCCAACTTTGAATCTACCAAACTGGAAGGCTTACCACAGTATCCTGTGAGCTACAAAGTACATTGAATACAGAAGAAATAATGAATAATTTCCTAAGATAATTCATCACAGTTATGTCTACGTATATAAAGTTCTCTTTATTCTTTCCCATTTATAAATAATATATAAACTTGAAGTGACACATACCTTCAAATATATCTGTTTTCTTGCAGAGATCCATGAATGATGAACCATTGCACCACTCATAGACAACATCCATTAAAAATGGCTTGAATTGTTCTACATAATTAGATTCATCAATCTGAAAATAAATAAAACACAAGTTATAACCACAATCTGATGGCTTGTCATCCACCTTTATAACAGCCTTGAACCATTGGTAAATATCCTGGGGAACTGATTTGACTTCTGAAACATTCTATGGTGTGACAGCACAGTGAATATACAAATGACTACATTAATGGCTGACTGAAGGTCCAACATGTTTCCTTTCTCTACTCTCAGCACTCCATCCAAGGATGTAAAATTGCTATGGAGACATTACTCATCCATACTGGAATCTAACCTTACTAAGATTTTAGCTGCATGATACATGCCACAATACTACTAAAGGAACACGGCTCATGGCAAAAAGAGGCTAAATTTGGAGCCATGTAAGAATGACAAATCAGCAGATACTATTTGGCTGCCTTTGTGTACTGGTCTTCTGGCTAACAGTCAGTATTAGTTTCCTATACGCTCAAATGTTATTAGTTGGAGAAACATTACTTTACATTCGAAATACATACCTCCAATTTGCACTCGTGGCTCACTCTAGCAATGCGCCGAGCTATGTCCTGCATCTGTCTCAGAGGACCTGACAGCTCCTCTCCTAGCTTGGGCATCTCCGTGCTCTTCTCATCACAAACAAAGGTGCTCAACAGAGAACATGTTTGGGCAGCTGGAAAATTGTGAAAAAAATCAAAACTGTTCTCCTTCAAGTAAGTTATAATCATAACATATAGATGAAAACGTCATATAGTCTTACTCTGCAGCACATGTAACTTTTGTAAACTTCATGATTACAAAATTAGAGCTCAATGTAACATTTTCTCAAGTTTAGGGGGCAACTCACCTGATAAGTTGTTGAATAGACCATTGAACAACATCTCCGTGATGAGAAGCTCATCAGCAGCAGACAACTCACAAGCCACTCGACCCTTGCGTTCTATCACATCCTGGGACGTGGCGTACCCAAGCTCGCAGCACACGCTCGCACTTCAGCTCATCCATTTGTAACAGACTCCTTGCTTTCTTTAAGTCTAACTCTGCATTATTCAATTCTTTCTTCAGCTGAAACAAAAGAAAACTGTTGTTAGTGTTTTTTTTTTTTTTTTTTTTTTAGTTGCTTATGACTGTTTTAAAAACATAATGAAACAGGCCACAACCCACACCACTAGCTCCATCTTCAGATTCATCACTTCACCTTCAGTACACCATCAAACAAATACCAGTGGATAATAAACCTTTGATGTATAACTTCACTTGATGTAACTTGATGTATTATAGAGACTTCACTGATGTATGACTTCACTTAGGAGTATAAATGTGGTAAATTTAAGATATTTACATTATTTATATTGATATAAACCATTCACACACATACCAAAAATATATCAATAACTCCAACTGTTACCTTTCCCACACACAAAATATTCCATTTATAACCTTTGTATGTTGTTCTTCACAGCAGGAAATTCATTATTTGTTCTACAATTGATAACTTACCTCCATTTTCTTTTCATACTTCTCATACAGCATGTCTCGGTCTGGGTCTCGGTGCAGCTTGTGGGACTCCAGTCTGGTCTTGAACTTGTCTAATTTGTTGACAATCTCCAGGAAAGCATCATCCTTAATCTTCATGTTCTTCACAGGGTCTAAAAGAAACTGGTTTTCTGGAACTCTTTTCACAGCTTCCTGAGGAAAAGAATGTGACAAAAATAAGTGCACAAAAATTACATACCAGTATTCTATTTTCAAGCACTTCTGCATGAGCACTAATGTTGACATATCCCTATTGATGTAATGTGCAAGGGAAGGGAAGAAAAGACAGGCTGTTAGGCTACCTCTAATGGGAAAGGAGAGAGATTAAGGCTGGGCAATAAAAGAGGTCAGGTACTAAAATGTAGAGGTCTGCCAAGGTGAAAACAAAATAACTTCCTAAGCTTTTAAAGCCCTGATTAAGAATTAATCTTAACAATAGAAGAAAAAAAATAACTTATTTATTATTTATAATGCTATATTACTCTATAAAACAGCCATAAAATATTTATAAAATAAAGTGACTCAGCAGAGCACGTCTAAACCTGTATCATTTTGATGACCATAACCCGCTGGTCCAAAGGCTTGAGGTCAGACGGCAGCTTGAGTCTCACAGCAGACACATCCTGGATGCACTTCAGTGCCACTGCCATGATCACAGGTTCACTTTTTCCTCCAGGCTCTGCAGGCTTGACCTCAGACACCACCTGAGGACAATAAACAAACATATTACTGAATCACCTATGATATATTTTCAAAAGGCCTTATAAACACTATACTTGAAACATACAGGAAACATGCATAATGGTGTATCTTTTTCTACCTTGGAAGCTGCTGTTGCTTCAGAGACCCGAAGAACAACATCGACCGTGATGGTGGGAGCTTCAGCCGGGTTCTTCTTATCCTCCTGCTTCTTGTAACTTAGGACAACACCCCAGCCAAAATTGTCATTGTTATTTTTTATCTGTTGGACAAAATATCTTATTTTGAGTACTTGGTACTTGTTCAACAGTAGGGTTTTACAGTTGCTGTTGAGGTAGAGGTTTAACTGAGGATACCAACAAAAGGGAGTTACAATCTGTACCTGTACAGATAGTAATGACATTTATAAGCTAAGAAAAATTACTTTAAATTAAAAATATATGGAAATAGAAAAGTATATAAATAAATTGGTTAATTAATATGCTGATGCATTCATAAATAAAAACTTACAGACACAAGTCTTCCTGGCTGCAGGAAGGGCATGATGTACACCGCCGGGTGATGAAGGTGTGGCGCCCAGCCTGAGGTTCTCTATCGCCTGCTTGATGGTGAAGTAACTCCACCTCATTCTCCCGGGAACGTGAACTTCATCAATATCTTTTTCATAATTTATTACACCTAACAATGTGACAAAAATATAAGTAGACAACATCATATAGGTAACTAAAATCAAGAAATGGAAATGGTCAGGACAAAAAAGACAAAAAGTAACAGACTGGAAGAAGATGATAAAAAAATCCCACAGGGAGGACATTTACCAGATGGTGAAGTTAGAGGCACAAGGGAGAAACAGAAGGAAATAATTGAAGAGTCCCACATCCTGTAGCAGAATTATAGAGGCTGGTGATGATAATGGTATATTAAATTTAAACTATGCTATAATGTCATTATCAATATGTTTAAGAAGCAAAGATTGTGAGCATGTGTATATTGTGAAAACATGTACTTTCACTGACTACGTGATAACTCATAAATCAAGACAGCACTTACGATCACACAACTCTGGAATGGAAGAATAGTTCTGAAACTGGAAGAATGACCTCTCAAGATGTACTCAGGGTTGATTTGCTCAACTCAGAGCAAGTTCAGCACCATGTTGTAGGTCAAGTGGAAGGCTGAGTTTATCGGGTCAGCTTTGCCCTGCAGGATAGATAATATACAAGGGAAAATTGCAAATATCTTCTCTGAATCTTTAGTAGAAAAAAAAATAAAAGAACAGGATTATGTAATTTTTTTAAGATGCTAAATTAATGTCACTTCCATATCTCATTACGAAAGTCTCATCACTATAACCACTCAAACTTAACCAATGTCTGCTCTACTCTTGCATGCTAAGTGATATTTACCTGGACAAGATTCTTGACGACTGAAGTGTTCAGCTTTTCACAACCATCATTATCACAATACCTTTGTCATCTTTACCTCGACGGCCTGCACGACCAGACATCTGAATGTACTCCCCTGACGTGAGCTGAAAATAAAGGTACGCTAACTCATTACCAGCAATGACCATCACAACTTTATATTTCTATTTATGGGTCTGATATCCTTCTATTAGGTAATTCATAACAAGCGGGAGACTTTAGCAGGTTTCCTGTTCCCCCTCTCCGTATTTCCTTTTTAAAGATCAACTCCTTTATGCTGCTGTCTCATATGAATTCCTGCTACCCTTCAATTATCTTTACTTCTTTTCATACATCCTCAACACAAACAGATCATTCTACATTCATGTCATATGCCAAAAATATCTGTGTATTATGCAGGGTTGTTTGATTTAAATCACTGATTTAAATCAAATGATTTTTTTTAAAATCAGTGATTCAAATCAAGATTTATATTATTTGATTTGATTTTAAATGTCATTGATTTAAATCTTGATCTTATTGCAGGACAACAATATAGAATGGAAAAAGTAAACAAAGAAAACCCTCTCTAACTTTGATATCAATATTTTCCCTGACAACTTCACAAATTTTCCTAAGCTGATTAGTTCTTTATATATTATCTTCCATAAGCCACACCTGGTCCGCCCAATGTCCTGGAGCAGAATAAGACACTGACCGCCTTTCTGGCGGTATCTTGCTGAGGCAGGGTGATGGTTTCAAAAGTATTTTACATGAGCCACATGTTCTTCTATGTTACCAGTTTCCAGATCATGAGCCAAAACATTTAGAATGTGTGCAGGCAACCATGGGTTAGCAACTTCAGTTCATTTGCTTGTTTTAACTGTTTTCTCATCTTGTTGACACTGGCTGCATTAGATGCTTAAGTCTGTCCTCATATAACAAGTTTCTCATCCCTTGGATTTTTTTTTTTTTTTTTTTTTTTTTCCCCTCCATGGTCTAGTGGTCAGCGTGCCTAGCTATGAATCTGCAAACCCGGGTTGGAATCCCAACCTGGGCAGTCAGCATGCTGCTCACCCAGCTGTTCATCTTCCCTTTCGGGCTGGTCGATAATGGGTACCAAGGGAAACCTGAAGGTAAACTGTGGTAACCTGGATGTCACATTGACCCTGTGTCCCGGGTTGATGGGCTCCCTGGAACCCACCACAGGCTCAAGGGCCAATGTTACGGAGATGAGCACTGCGGCCACACTCAGCCATAACGTATGCCCCATCTTTACTCTTTTGGTTGGCCCCAGCCAATTTGTGGTCAGATTATGTATCATCTATTTTGGGGGGTTTATATCATGGCACAAATTTGGCCCGTCGCTGCTAGACAGTAAAGCCACAAATTTGGCCCGTCGCTGCTACCGGGTTAAAAGCGACCAAAAAACACCAAATATAGGAAGTGGCAGTAAAGGAAATATTTTAAATATATACCCTATTTTTCAAAGAAGCACTTCACATACACTCATTGATCAACCACATCCTTTGCTGATACTTTCATTTGAGGCTGCTGT
Source organism: Eriocheir sinensis (assembly GCF_024679095.1). Classification (NCBI taxonomy): domain Eukaryota; kingdom Metazoa; phylum Arthropoda; class Malacostraca; order Decapoda; family Varunidae; genus Eriocheir; species Eriocheir sinensis. Next base: position 6,618,952 of record NC_066535.1, read on the forward strand.
CATTTTTCTTTGCGCAATTTCAGTCAGGACATGTCCAAAACATGACATGATCTGGTTAGACTTTTAAGGAGTTAGACAGAGTTGTGGTGTAGTGCTGGCCCATTGCAGGTTGGCTGCGGCTGGTCAGTCTTTGGATTGGCTCAAACAGCCAACCAGATTGGTTATGGTGATGGAATATGATACATGAATACTCCAATATGTGTTTTAAACTAATGTAGAAAATATTGTGGTTTAAGGTCATATAATTATTTTCATTAATAAAAAAAATATAAAAAATTGATTTAAATAAGAAAAAATCTGATAAAAAAAAATCAACAACCCTGGTATTATGGTTGCCAATTAAACCACTTAGGATAGGATTCAACATCTTTTGTCCTCTCCTCCATTCCAAAATCCTTTATATTACATGTTTACATTGCTCTTGCCACCCCTTCACAGCAGCCTATACATTTTATCATATTAACAAGCCTGCAATGTCCCAAGTCTTTGTTTATAAGAGGGTTCAGTAAATAAATTCCTTACCCAACGGAAGTCGTGGCCATCAAACTTGCGAACAGAGGTGAAGAGCACAGTCCTGGCAGGCATGTTGAGACCCATGGCGAAGGTCTCCGTGGCAAATAGAGCTTTAACAAGACCCTCTCCAAACAGGATCTCAATTGTCTCCTTGATTATTGGCAATAGACCTAAAAAAATTAGAAGACATTATTAAGAGAATGGGAATTCTAGTGTTCTTTAAAAACACAAGTACATTTCCCTGTCATTTTCACTCTTGTTTGTTTATATGAGTGTCAAGTCTGGTTAGCCATTTAAGAGAAAAAACACTCTTCACCCAGCTCATGATAAGCTACATACAACTCTCTTCTTAAGTAGGTACCATGTTAACATAAAGCCATTGACACTAACCTCCGTGATGGATGCCAATTCCTCTTCTCAGCAGAGGCAGCACAGAGACAACTTGAGGCAACTGTTTGTCTTCCTCTGATAAAACACTAATTGCATTCTGAAACACTTCATCCACAAGCTTCTTTTCTTCTGCTAAATTAAAATCAAGTTTTGACATTTGAAGGGCATAAGCCTCGCACTCTTTTTGGAGAAGCTGAAAATAATGACCGGGCAAAGTTACGCCCATGATCATTTTACCGAGCTTGAAGCAGTCCGAGCTATCCTTGACGCCACCTTTTTTCCCTCTCACGCTACTCCTGAAAGATATAATGAATAAATAAAAGCAACAATAAGTGAGTTACTCCAAATACTCACGCATATAAATAAATACATTTGACATCTTTTTTTACAATAAAGACAACAGACCAACGAAAAAATCAGCAGCATCAACTAGTTTTATGCACTAAATTCAGAAAGAAGGCCCATGATTACCATACCTGTTCTGGTGCATTCTGCAAGACAGTCATTGCTGTGTTGAAATTATCTTCCCTGAACTTTCCTGTTTCATCCACAGCCAAGTATATGCCTTCCCCTGAAGGAAATATGTAGTGCTGCAGCGTGGGCAATAGTCTGTGTACACTCCGTGGCAGGGCTGGTGGTGCAGGTGGCAGATCCACTGGGCAAACTGAAAGGGGGAAAATGTATGTATCAATAATATCCTTGTTCTAGGCAGCAGAGACTACGAAATGATAAACCCTAAATTTGACATGGCAAAGTTATATGGAGAGGAAATGAAATGTTGGTATTCAGAAGCAACTGGGGAAGGGGTGGAGAGTAAAGAAAGGAAATAAATGTAAAGAGTACAGGACCATGCAAAATTACTTGACTCATTGACTGAAGCAAAGAGAAAGGAACTAAAGTTACAGAGAGCACACCCCTTTGACAAATTTTTGCAGTATCTTTTATTTTTTACTTACTGACCTGACTTGCATTGGGAATGGTGGCTGACAGGAACACAAAGTGAACAGTGGGAGGCAGCAGGATGATGGTCTCCTCCCACACGTAGCCTCGTTCTTTATCCCTCATGTAATGGATCTCATCAAAGATAACCCAGCCAACTTCCCTTGTCACCTCTGAGCCCCGATACAACATTGAACGTAGAATTTCAGTTGTCATGATGAGGCAAGAAGCGTTTGGGTTGATGGTCACGTCGCCTGTTAAGAGTCCCACATCAGTAAACTCATCACTAAAGTCTCTGTACTTCTGGTTACTCAGAGCTTTGATGGGAGTCGTGTATATAACTCTCTGCTTGTTCTGTAGGCACATTGCTATTGCATATTCTCCAACAACTGTCTTGCCAGCTGATGTGTGGGCAGATACTAGCACTGACTGGTTGTTATCAATGCATAATATTGCTTCTTTTTGGAAAGGATCCAGTAGGAATGGATAGGTTCGAGCTGGCTTTTCTTTAGGGGGTTTGAGTGGCACGACATTTCTCCAGGAGGGACCGCTACTCGTGTGTACAAGCTTCCACAGATTCTATTGTGTGGATACTTATCCTGGGCATCTCTTCTGTTAACCTGAAATAAAGTGTGTTGAGTCTTAGTAAGATAAAAGTGCTTGTGACTTATCCATCACACTCTACTTATGAAAGCTATTTCTTTTCTTATCATCTGTTCCTTTTACAACAACTAGGGTTTCAGATTCTTTATAACTCCAGCTTTACAAAACTAATTATGGCAACAGGATTACCGTATATCAAACTCAATCACTTTTTTCAGCAAGTTCTTGAATGGAATTCTAAGGGGTAACAAAACTTGCACAGAACAAAGCATACTATGCTAATAAACACACTCGGGTGACCTATCTGGGTAAGGTCCATCCACTTTAAAAAGACATCTACTGTGACCATAATTAATACAGAAAAATGCTTTTACCTCAACTCGGACTCTGCTGCCTCCACCTGGGAGCGCAGCTTGACTTTCTTTTTACTCTTTGAGTCATCATCATCACTTCCTCGCTTTGCCAAGGAGGAGGTTGAGTTCTTCAGCCGCCTGGAAAGGTAGATTTATTAGATAGGTACCACTATGTGAAGACAGGAATGAGAAAATACAATTGTAAAATAGTAACGCCATGACCAACACTAAAAAATGAACAAGGCAAAGTGGATACTATTTGTCAAAAATAAAATTAACATTAAATATAACCAGACCAAACATAACCTCTTAGCAGGTGGGCTTAACCCCGACCCTCCCATTCATCTTGACTTAACGTTGTAACAGAGCTTTTCCTTTTATCCACAACTATCTTAACTTATATATATCTATATATATAGATATATATATATATATATATATATATATATATATATATATATATATATATATATATATATATACACTCAACCCTCGATTTGCCGGACCTCCATTTGCCGGATTTCGGATTTGCCGGACAAGAGTCCGTGGGGTAAAAAAAAAAAAAAAAAAAAGTCCGGGACACGACGATTTCAAACTACCGCCAGACAAAGTTCAAATCGGGCACTAGAGTGCAGCGCGGGCGGACATACACGTCTAGTACTGGACTGTACACAAGTCTGCCGCGTCACACGAGTGTTGTGCTTACGTGCTTGTCGTGGATACACCTCTTCTTCACAACGATGCCACCCAAAAACCCACCAAAGAAAGTAACCAAGCGTACAGCTAAACCTGTGCACCTTTCTATGCGAGGTGTAGTCCGGGGGTGGGTTGTGTTTCCCGGACAGATATAGTGTAACGCCCGGCAAGGGGGTAGACCCCCTTACATTTTCCATTGACCGACATTTGCCATTCCCGGACCAGCCTTCCCCCCTTTTAGTCATGCAAATCGAGGGTTTAGTTTATATATATATATATATATATATATATATATATATATCTATATATATATATATATATATATATATATATATATATATATATATATATATGGGTAAAATTCTAGTGTTTGCCCATACTCCCCCCTCCCCCCCATATATGCCTGGGGACCTGATGGGAACACGGGGTTTCGGGTGGAGGACACGAAATCCATCGTAATCGCATATTTTTTTTTAGGGGGGGGGGATAAAAACTCCCTAGGTCTAGGGAAATTCCTTAAATTTAGGAATTTTTCCTCCCACCACCATTAAAAATAAGCGTTTGCGACGAATTTAGTGTTTCCCATACGGAAACTACGCACTCACTGGATCCCCAAGCTTGTTTAGTGAGAGAAGCGTAGTGAACCCACCAAACAATGCTCACCTCACCATCTGGCGTGGCGCCGGAGGCCATCTGCGCTCATATAAACTGCCTACACCACACTCATGCCCTCTCTTTCTAGTAGGTTGTCACCTCATCGCAAGGTTTCTGTCATCCAAGTAGAGTCCGTGGCACCAAACACAGTGTATCTTCATTGTTAATCACTGACACAAGCAAAGCCACCGGTTAGCAGTGATCCGTCCAACACCGCGTCTTAAACAGTACTGCGGGTTCTAGAGCAGTGAAGGCTCTCGAACCTCCTGCCCGAGCTGTTTGAACACGTGAATCCTGACTGACTGCATTTTGAATCTGCTTCACGGGTTCGTATTCCCAGTATACAAGGTGATTGTGGATATTGATTCAGCGCCTCTAGAATACGATAATATGCCTCCATATATCAAAGTTAAAAAACAAAATACTTAGAGGTAAAGAAGAAGCCGAATTAATCCCCTTCCCCCAACGATCTTGGGGACCCAAGGAAGTCGGGTATTTGGGTGGGGGAGCATATTTAAACTACTCCACACAAACTTTACAACCTGCTAATGGGGGGGCTTTGCCCCCCCGTTTTATATGTATATATATATATATATATATATATATATATATATATATATATATATATATATATATATATATATATATATATATATATATATATATATATATATATATATATATATATATATATATATATATATATATATATATATATATATATATATATATCCAGTTCAGCTGTCTAATTACAATCCTGGCACCTGTATTCCGTTCCTGAACTATAAGGCAGAGGCAAAATATCATCTTTAGGAGGCACTGCATGATTCTACACAATTATCATTAAGTTTACCTGACAAATCTTTACCTTACCAAAGCAGTCAATCAGAAATATGCTAACTACCAGTGAGCTGGGTGTAATTCTGTACATGTACCCTCAACAGGATCTGCCTCCGGGCCCTGCAGGCACGTCGCGCCTTGCACACCTCCAGACTTTAAACCCCCAGCGCTGAGCCTTGCCTGTGAGGCGATGACCGCCAGGCCACAATGAGTGGGCCCACGCCCCGCTGCCCGCCGCAACGCAACACCCAGGCCTCGCGTACTTACTTCTCACTCTCGTCCTTGCTCACTTCCTCGGTGTCCGGCAAGACCTGCACCTGACTGCCGCCCTCGTCCTCCACGAAGTCGAAGAGGTCGTCGCCGAAGCAGGCCATAGTGGTGCTCCACGCGGCCCTTCCTGCCTCACGCAGCCCAAACAACACCGCGCGCCGCAGACCAGGACCAAGAGGTTATGGTAGTGATTGTTGTGGTGCTGAGCCATTGTAACGGCACCTCCATGTTGGTCCTTCTGCCATCATGTATCTAGCAAAATATCTATCTACCTATCCATCTATAGTAGAATAGTACGCTATAGCTGCATGTGGCCTCGGAGCTTCTCTCCAGCACATTAGCCCTTGAGGGCTTGAGGCAACATCTAGCACTTGGGTGATACCCAAGTGACATCCCAAGGATATACCTATCCATCAGGTGATGGACGGGTATGTCATATTTTCACTGGTGTGTCATAGCGTTTTACACTTCATTTAGGCTCTATGGAAAAAGGAATACCTGTTATATTTATATTTCTTGAGAAAAGCAAACTACAATGCAATATGAGGTACTATTATTTATATTTCAGCAACTATACATTATAGATCACAGAATAAATAATTATAAATGTCTATTTACACAAGGCACTGGAATCACAGACCATAATAATGAGGCAATGCTCTTGACAAAGGTAATGCAAACACTGCAAGCTTTTAACTCTTGAGCAACAAACTGCTCGATCAGCTTGAAACACACTTTCCTTCCATTAGAATTCCACTCGTTAGATTTAGCACAATACAGAGTAAAATAGTAATGTATTAGTCTCTAGGAGCATACAGCAATTGACATATTAACTATATGTACGGTGATTTAATGTATTCCTGTTCTGATGTTGGAGCATAGAGCAAAAGACTAATCGATGAAGAGAGTCAATCCAATTAACCTTGGATATTAAAGAAAACAATACAATCAAGAATAATTAATACCAAATATTAGCTTTGAAACTACTTCAGTCTTCTGCTCTGTCTTACTATTTATCTCCCAATAACACTAAATCAATGTTTCAGTGCAATAGCTTCACTACCTGGCACCTGATTTTCTGCAACCTGTATTGTCTGTGCTACACTTGGTTTTAAACATAGCAGTGCCTGGCAACTCACCTAGGCACAGGGAACAGGACCAAATAGTCTGACTACAGAGAAGCATCAAAGGGGAAGTGTTTCTAAAGCTTAAAAAGTACTGACTGATATTCAAAGCAGCCAAAGCTGAAAAACATCAACTAAATGGGGGACTTTCAAAGCTGCTCCTGTTCAGAGGGCAGCACTAGATTTACTGGCCCTACAGTTTGGGGCTCACCACTTAACTTCATCCAAGTGGAACGATAAAACCTGTGCCAGTTTCTATGCAAGCAGCTTTTGAAAGTTCTGCATTATTTTTATTTATTTATTTATTTATTTATTTTTTTACTTTCTTCAGGATAACATACCTAAAAATAAGATATACTATATTTACACAGTCATTCAAAACACAGAAACACTATAATAACATGGTTTACTAACCAAAATTATAACTGCATATATTGCAATGCATATGTGACTTTGGGGGAAAATTTTTTGCTATAACTGATTTTAAGTACTAGCAATATATATATATATATATATATATATATATATATATATATATATATATATATATATATATATATATATATATATATATATATATATATATATATATATATATATATATATATATATATATATATATATATATATATATATATATATATATATATATATATATATATTTAATTACTTAGATCATCATACTTAAAACAACTCATACAAACAAATCCTCACTCAAACTGAAATATATATATATATATATATATATATATATATATATATATATATATATATATATATATATATCTATATATATATATATATATATATATATATATATATATATATATATATATATATATATATATATATATATATATGTATATCTATATATACACATATTTATATATATATATTTAATTACTTAGATCATCATACTTAAAACAACTCATACAAACAAATCCCTCACTCAAACTGGAAATAAAAATACCAATAAGATATTAACATATTGATAGGCTCTTAACCATTGTTTAAAGTGAAGGGTTTCCAATCAACATGTTCTCCCCATTATGAGATATGGATCAGAGATCAGAGACACGGACATTGACCAAGTCTCTAAAAGGTAATTGAAGAGTGCCTAAAGAGGAATGGATAGACTAAAGCTAGGAATTACACTAATGGATAAGAAAAAATGTTGGTGGATAGGAGATCAGACAAAAGTAAATATCATAGTAAAGACATTTAAAATCAAGAAATGCTAATGGTAAGGAAACATATATGGGAGAGGGGACAACAGATGGACAAAACAAGGGACAGACTGGGAAACAACAGACATAAAGAGACCCAAGGGAAGGCCATGCACCTGATGGTGTGATAAGTTTATGGAACATTTATACTGAAGTTGGAGACACAAGGCACAAGACAAAAATAAATGAAACTGCTTGGGAAAACTCATGTCCTGCATTGGAATGATACATGCCAAAGATACATCTACCCTAGAACATTCCTTAAATCTCTGAAGTAAAGATTAAGGGAGTTACCAGTTAATGACTGCACTTGGACATGTTTCACTGTCTGGCTTAACATTCCTATTGTTAAAAGAGGTAACTACACCCACATGTTGGATCTCTGCATGAGGTTAATAGTGCAATTTGCACTCATTGATGAATACAAACCTAAGAAAAAGAAGAATAAATGAGAGTCAAGGATGAAGAGAAATGTAAGTGTTGCATTAAAATGAAACCGTAAAAATGAATAAAAACGAAGCCACTGATAAAAATTACGGAATGGTCAAACTAACATTACATAAGTTTCTTTCAAGAATTATTGATGTATTAAAAAAGGCTGCACTAAAGTCTGTCATTTTTGTACACTCTAAAGTGTTTAAATATAAATGTCTTTCGTGAGATGCAGTCACATTTTATGACTTCCTGTACTGCTATGTATTTTTTCTACTCTAGGTGCTAACTCACATTGTATTACTGAACATACTGAAGGTTAATATACACAATTCCCATTCCATAAGGTCCACATTATTTGAAGGTCAAGACTTAGTGTATGTTGCATGTCTGAGGATAATCTATAAATAATCTTTGTGTTCAGTAAATTTTAGTAACAAATATTGCACTTCAAGGAAAAGCAAATCATTCTAAATCCTTCAGAGTTGTTCAATAAAAAAAAGTGTTAAACTTCAATGTACTATAAAAATGTTACCCACTTTTTGGTTCAATATTGCCCTGAGTTTATAAATATGGCCTTACAATGAATTAGGAAATTAAATTAATTCAGGTAAGCTGATTGGCTATGATTTAGCCACAGCAGAACAGACTGTGAACAGGAGGGTCAACAGAGCTAAGTGCATGAACAACCAGCACAGTGCTATCTCTGTTGACATATTACAAATGTATTGTGTGTGCATGTGTCATGTATGATCATGTGCCAAACTTGCAATTGCCAGCCAGCATCCTCCACAAAAGAGCTTAAAAACTTATCATTGACAAATCTATGGATACAGCTAGGATCTCACACACCATACATTCAATCCCCCTTGCTAAAGGGGAGACAGTAACTGCTTCTGTCAGAGGAAAAATTTCATGGCCTGAGCAAGGTGCTAACCTCAGCCTGCTGGTATCACAAGCCAAGTGTTAGTCCATTACCCACAGAATTGTGTGAACAGTGTGTGTGTGTGTGTGTGTGTGTGTGTGTGTGTGTGTGTGTGTGTGTGTGTGTGTGTGTGTGTTTGTGTTTGTGTGTGTATTTACCTATTTGTAGTCTACGGGGCCCGAGCTAAGCTCTTAAAGTCCCGTCAACATATCTACATTCATCCAGCCTTTGTGTGTGTGTGTGCGATTCACCCACAGCCTGATCACAAGCTGGGCTCGTCATCACCAGCAAGTACCCTCCTGACCTGAGCAAGCTCATTATAGTCAATCTCTGAGTACTGCCAGAACCTACACACCCAACCCCATTGCTCAAGGGGGGATAGTAACCGGGGAAAATCCCAGACCAGTGCGTGTGTGTGTGTGTGTGTGTGTGTGTGTGTGTGTATTTACCTAGTTGTGACATACGGGAAAAGAGCTACGTTCGCACTGTCCCGTCTCCATATCCGCTCTTATCCAACTTTTCCTTAAAATCATGAATGTTTCTTGCACAAACCACCTCCTCCTCCAGTCTATTCCAGAGCTCAATGCTTGTTTGGGAAGCTAAACATTTTCACATCTCGCCTACACGTGGTCGCCCTCAACTTCTTTCCATGTCCTCTCGTTTCTCTCTCATTCCACACACACAGGTCCTCTCTGTCCAAATGCTCCACCCCGCTCGCCACCCTGTACACCGCTATCGGGTCTCCTCTTTCTCTTCTTCTCTCCAGGGTTGTGAGCCTCATGCTTGTGTGTGTGTGTGTGTGTGTGTGTGTGTGTGTGTGTGTGTGTGTGTGTGTGTGTGTGTGTGTGTGTGTGTGTGTGTGTGTGTGTGTGTGTGTGTGTGTGTGTGTGTGTGTGTGTGTGTGTGTGTGTGTGTGTGTGTGTGTGTGTGTGTGTTGCGTTGCGTTGGGTGTGGGGGGTGTATATTCTAGTAAATTTTCAACCAAAGCACTGCCATGAAAATTTTGGTACTAACTATAAAACAAAACACTATATGTATGTATTTTCATATTCATATAAACACCAACATTTACTGTTTTAGGTAGAATGCTCAGAGGGGACAAGGCATCAGAGGAAAAGAGATAGATAGATAGAGAAGCATGCATGATACAGTGTTTTGATTGATTAATAAATTAAATAACCAAGACTTTATACTGCTATTCTATATCAACCTGGAACAGGAAGTCCACAGGGACTCTTGCCATTTTATTCACAGTGCTGCTGCTGTTGTCTCTTCTGCAGTGGTTGATGCTGCCACCATCTTCACAGTGCATTGGTAACTAGGGATGCAATGGTACCTGAAAGTGATTATTTTCTTAAAGTTTCTTTCTGGTGTTCAGTTTTCAAAAGGCAATCCCATTTTCCCATAAGCAAAAACAATAAACTTGTAACAACAGTACTCAAATTTTAATGACTCTACTAATAGAAATTACCCTCCAGTTTATTACAATACACACCTTATCTGGTGACAGTACCACCGTCTTGTTCTTGAAGGTCCACCGCTTGCCACAGCCCAGGTAGAAGAGAAGGAACAACATCATGACACAGAGCAGGCAGGTGGTGTACAGGATGTGAATCTGGATTAATGTCACATCCCCCTGAAATACATCTTACATCAGTATCTCCTGAGATGTTTCCTAATAGTGAATTATCAGACACCTGCTATATTACTTCTCTGAAATGCAAACATATCTCTAGAAGCAAACAATCTCTCAAAGTCTTTAGATGGTCAAGAGTTCCTGCCAAAGACTAACCTCAGAGAGATAAACACTGAGCTCGTGCTGCGGGGCTACTAGAAGGTTGCCATCCACCCCAGCACTGCACCACTCAGAGGGCTCCTGCACCAACCAAGGCTTTCCCAACTCCACTTCTAGGGGTGGAGAAGGGCTCTGGCAGGGGGAACATCTTGTTAGTACCTATACAACTGAGTTTTGAATGGATGTAAAATAGACTGGGTAAATGGTTCTCAGAATCTGTCTTGTGAACAGTGACTAGTGGACAGCCAAAACAACTTCATCAGCATTCCCTCACCTACTTTGTAACACTTCCCCTGTTTTGGCAACATGCAGTTCAGTGGCTTCATGAAGGTATAAATACACAATAAAGTGCTGGCCATCTCGCACTCTTGGCTCAACTCTCAACAAGTTACCACCTGTGAAGTGAATCCCTTGGCCTCTCCCTGACTCTTTGTGGATATATCTATAGGTACTGTACTCCAGGGTATTGGTGCATTGTCTAACATATTACAAATACTCTACAGAAGTTCTGGTAATGTTTACAGTTTTACTAAGGTTCATATGGTGAACAGCTATTAATGATTTACTATGTATATATCTGAAAACCAGAAAATGCAGAAGTCTGGCAGATGAAAGACCAGGTGGAAGGATAAAATTAAAACACTTGCCAGGACAGAAAGCAATACACTAACATCAAACTGAGATGCAGAGTATGTTGGTATAGGCCTTTGTCCTGTAAAGAACTGAAGATGATGAAGACAGAAATCTCAGCAAAACTGAAAGACAAAATTTATACAATGATGCCTAACCTTGGGTATAGTGCAGTTAACAGGCCTGATGGGAGAGTCTGGAAGAAGTCTGGATGGGCCTGACATCATAATACAAGCTGTCCAATTCTTGGCACTCTTGGGCACTAGGGATATGGTAATATCAAGTGCACTTGGGTCTCCTGAAAATAAGGAAAAATATGCTGAAATTACAAAGGTTACAAACATCCTCTTTTTAATAAAATTCCCTGCTCTCTCTCTCTCTCTCTCTCTCTCTCTCTCTCTCTCTGCTACTTACTCTTAAAACCTAAGTGCTTGGCAGGAAGAGAGGAGTGTAGATACACCCCAAAGAGGGTCTGGCCAGCCCTTTCCACCTGCACATCAGCCAGGACGCTTAGTGTGACGTTCTCCTCCTCAGTTGTGTTGGCTTCGGGCAGGATGGTCGTGGTGGCAAAGTCTTGAGGTACCTCTCGCTTCATTAAGTGAGAGGATTTGGATGGAGAGTCCTTGGGAAAACAGAGCTCCATGCCAGACAGGGTTGTAAAGAAACTGTTCCAGTCCTGTGTTTAAAAAAATATCCTTCAGTACTTCTTGTTACCTGAGTTTATATTTCTCATACATGGGGAGAAATAAGACATTATATAAATCAAATGAGAAAGATAAACTGCTTGAGAATGGTCATTTTTTAGTTTGTATGTTATCATTGTGGTATACCCAATCTTCATGTATCAATACTAATCTACATTCTTACCATTCACCAGAATCAAGTTCTATTCAATTACTAACAGTATGATGGGCTCTGATATGAAAAACTTCTCAAGAAAATTACAGATATGGTTATAAACGCTTAATTTTAAAATACAAGAAAGTCATATCCATAACCATTTCAACCATTTTTAAATTCATCCCTTCACCTTAATGTCTGGGTTCAAGATGTGAGTTTTGTGACTCTGGAGGTAGAGAGAGACACCAACGAGGGCCAAGGCAAACACTGCAATGCTTGCCGTGAACACTACCACTGGTGGCCTGTTGCCCACACACTCCCTTGCACAGCTACAAACTGCCATCTGCAGAGATATAAGGAATCAGAAGTATATAACAATGCACAACACACACTATAAAAAGATGTAGGTATGTATACAAAAGCATTGGTTAATATGTAGAAGGAGTAGGCGTGGTCTGTGAAGCACAAGGGATATATACAGGTAACTTTCGATTTACGCGAGTTTGGTTTACGCGTTTTTTTTTTTTTTTTTTTTAAATAACGCGGGGTCCAAAATCCAAATAAATGTTTAATTTACACGTTTTTTCACTTATACGCGATATTTTATGGAGTGGCCACCAGATGTCTCACGCAACTGGACTTACACGGCGCCGCGGCCACACAGCTGAGCTCAGTTCTTCCCGCACGCCACTTGAACAACAATATAGTACCCACGATGCCACGCTACTCAACAAAAGGGGTGGGCAGATACCGGTACCAACTATACGGTACAGTACCGGTACCAGACTGCTCGGTACAGGTACCAATACTAGCAAGTCGCTCATGGTGTCCCTCAAATAAATGTTTAATTTACACGTTTTTTCACTTATACGCGATATTTTATGGAGTGGCCACCAGATGTCTCACGCAACTGGACTTACACGGCGCCGCGGCCACACAGCTGAGCTCAGTTCTTCCCGCACGCCACTTGAACAACAATATAGTACCCACGATGCCACGCTACTCAACAAAAGGGGTGGGCAGATACCGGTACCAACTATACGGTACAGTACCGGTACCAGACTGCTCGGTACAGGTACCAATACTAGCAAGTCGCTCATGGTGTCCCTCATTTCTTCCTCACACGAGTGAGGCTGAGACTGGGTGCCTGAGTGGATATCTCAGTGATATGGATACTCTCTCTCTCTCTCTCTCTCTCTCTCTCTCTCTCTCTCTCTCTCTCTCTCTCTCTCTCTCTCTCCACTGAATGAAGTGAATATTTATTTTTCGATAGAAACCTACCTCTTGTTTGATTTATTGTTTTTGATTTACGCGACCTTTTCAAGGACACAATACTCACATAAATCGAGTTACCTGTATCCTATATTGTTTATACCTCAGTGTAGGCAAATTAATCTACTGGGCATCGGGAATGGTCTAGAATATATGTTCAAAGGGTGGGGGGGTCGAGTGAAAAGGCATATACATACATTTTTTTGGTGGCAGCAGCGGCCGTTGGGAGGTGAGCAGTGTTGCCAACGATCCGGTTAGCGATGGTACACTTGGTTAGCAAAGGTATGTTTGGTTAGTGATTAACCCACGCATATGAAACCAGGTCCACCACGCGTGGTTATTTATTTTTTTACAACACGCAGCCCAACGGCTATCGTGCTGAGGGCCGGGTATAGTATTACGTAAAGGTGCATCTTCTAAAAAAAATAATAACCACGCGTGGTGGACCTGGTCTCACATGCGTGGGCTAATCGCTAACTAAACGGTGGATCATTGGCAACACTGCTCACTTCCCAGTGGCCGCTTCCGCCGCCGCCACCACCAAAACAAATGTATGTATATGCCTTTTCACTACCATCGCTAACCACCCTAAAACAGGTGGCGGTATTTATCTGCCACTTTTTACTAATGTAGTTTAAAAATAATTTGTGACTATTGAGAGAGAAACCTCACTCGCTCGCTCACTTGCATAGAAAACGGGTGTGAACGGCACAGCGGGGTGGAGTGTGCTACGGGGATCCATAGTACTCCTGATATATGTAGACCCCTAAAAGTTTGTTTTTTACTGGTTTGCCCAGAAAAAAAAAAAAAACGGTCAATTTATAGTTTGACCCAACCAACGATTTTGTCACATGGTTCATGTTTTTCTGGTGATAAATTTAGTGAATTGCATGATTTTGTACCTCATTTACATCGCAAGTGTCTACTTTGTGATCGTGGGGGACCTGTGGGAGCACGGGAGTTTTGGGTGGGGGAGCATGAAATCGACTAATATGCATTTCAAATGAGGTCGAGAAATCAACGGAATTGCAGTAGAACACCAGTGAAAAGGCATAGCCTGCATTTGTTTTGGGTGGAGCGGGGGAAGCGGCCATTTGGATGTAAGCAGTGTTGCCAACAATTTGCTACATTTAACAAAAATAGCTGCGGCCACTGGAAGGTGAGCAGTATTGCCAACGAAGTGCTACATGGCACAAGGGAGAGTTATTCTAGGAAAATCGTTATTGAAATAACCTGGCCGAAGATTTCTAACTTTCCTAGATGGGATAGGCATAACTTGAAAAAAGGCATAACTCGAAAAGTAGACATTTGCGATGGAAACGAGGTACAAAATCATTCAAGTCACTACATGTATCACCAGAAAAAGATAAGGAACATGAGAAAATCGTTGCTTTCGCCAAGTTCAGGAAATGAAAACCACAACAATGGCATTACCTTACTGGCCAGATGTTGATGGTTTTGGTAGTGCTACTACTGCTGCTGCCTCCTCCCTATAAATACAGGGAAGTTTACAGTCTGGGCACCGTACTTCTAAAGGAAGGACACCATGACTTCTTTGTCGTCCAGATAAAATTGATTAATAAACTCCCAGTAGTTGTCCGTACAACCAGCACACATCATGGCCATCTTTAAACTGACTGGCAAACACTAACTTACTGCTCGAATGGATCGCAGTTTTGGAACACCAAACGCGATATTTCTTTACAACTACTGCTTCACTCCCACCGCCGCCCCCCCACTCCGTCCTGCGCTGGGTATTCCAATGGCCCACACCAGGGTTGGCAAAAACCAATGTTTTTTTTTTTTAATAAAAAACATGTTTTTTTTTGGTTTAAACCAGTTTTTTTTTGGTTTAAACCAGTTTTTTTTGGTTTAAACCATGTTTTTTTTTAGTTTAAACCAATTTTTTTTTTCAGTACATTTATTCCAATAATTCTATCCGTATATACATATATGAGTTTGAAAAGGAATTATAGATAGATTTAGAGATGGATTTAGCAAAATATTCATTTGATCTTCATGCAATCTGTAAAAGAGCCAAAATGAAGATTCTCTTACATACTTTTTATTTTCTATTTTAAAGAGTAGTTAAACATTAATGACCTCTTCTAATTTTCCAGTTTCATTCTATAAAAAAGTTGTAAGAGAGAGAGAGAGAGAGAGAGAGAGAGAGAGAGAGAGAGAGAGAGAGAGAGAGAGAGATATATATATATATATATAGATAGAGATAGATATATATATAGATAGATAGATATATATATAGAGATATAGAGATATATATATATATATATATATAGATATATATATATATATATATATATATATATATATATATATATATATATATATATATATATATATAGATATATCCCTATATATATATATATATATATATATATATATATATATATATATATATATATATATATATATATATATATATATATATATATATATATATATATATATATATATATATATATATATATATATATATATATATATATATATATATATATATATATATATATATATATATATATATATATATATATATATATATGTTTGCCACTTCAATAAACAGCAGATAAATAGTTTCAACAAATCCTGTCCAACAATGCATACAGAAAAATACTGGTAGCTAAATTCTGTGTAAATTCAAATGTAGTACAATACTTATTCAAACTTATTGTTTTCTGAAACTTACTGAGCAAATGCATATAACATACTGTATTGCACTAAGCCACAAATGGTTTAAACCAAAAAAAAAAAAAACAGTGATTTAAACCAACTAATAAAACCATTTTTTTTCTTTTGTGTGTATCTTTGTTAGTTTCATCAGTATTGTGGTTTTAACTATATGTAAGATTTTAATTATGTACAGCAGGATTGGTGGTTTAAACCAGGGGTGTCAAACTCAAAACCCTTGGAGGGCCAATTCATGCTCTGAAATGCCGTCATGGGGGTCAACAAGGGTAGAAAATACAATGACAAGATTGAAGCTACCGTGATACCGCGGGCCATTTATGACTATCCCGCGGGCCATGAGTTTGACACCCCTGGTTTAAACCAAAAAAACAATCAATAAAAACCAGTGTTTTTTGTGAATCTTTTTTAGTTTCATCAGGTATTGTGGTTTTAATTATATGTGGTTTTATTATTTTTTATTATGCAAAGTCATTTTGCCCCCCTCGACCCCTCTCTTAACCAAGGGGGCCTTTTCCCCCCCTGGACCCCCCCTCCCCCCATATAATAACAATCTTGGGGGACCCATGAGAATTCAAGGGGTGCTGGTGTGGGAGCATATTTAAATTATTCCAACCGAACTTTATGACCTAACTAACAAAGCCCCCCTCAACCCTATTCTTCAACAACACTCAGCTGTCACCATCTTCAACACTAAACATCCTCGGTCTATCCTTAACTCAAAATTTTAACTGGAAACTTCACATCTCGTCTCTCACTAAATCAGCTTCCTCAAGGTTGGGCGTTCTGTATCGTCTCCGCCAGTTCTTCTCCCCCGCACAGTTACTAGTCATATACGGGGGCCATGTCCGCCCTCGTAAGGAGTATGCATCTCACGTTTGGGGGGGCTCCACTCACATAGCTCTATTGGACTGAGTGGAGTCTAAGGCTGTTCGTCTCATCAGCTCTCCTCCGCTTACTGATAGTCTTCTACCTCTTAAATTCCGCCGTGTTGTCTCTCTTTCCATCTTCTATCGATATTTTCATGCTGACTGCTCTTCTGAACTTGCTAACTGCATGCCTCCCCCCCTCCCGCAGCCATGCTGCGCACGACTTTCTACTCATGCTCATCCCTTTACTGTCCAAATCCCTTACGCACGAGTTAACCAGCATCTTCACTCTTTCATCCCTCACGCTGGTAAGCTCTGGAACAATCTTCCTTCTTCTGTATTTCCTCCTGCCTATGACTTGAACTCTTCAAGAGGAAGGTATCAGGACACCTCTCCTCCCTAAATTGACCCCTCTTTTTGAACACTCCTTTGATCTCTATTCAGAAGCAGTGAGTAGCGGGCTATTTTTTTTATTTTATTTTTTTTTTATGCCCTTGAACTGTCTCCTTAGCTGTAAAAAAAAAAAAAAAAAAAACATTCCAACCGAGCTATATGACCTAACTAATTGAGGTCGCCCCCCTCGACCCCCTCCTAACCAAGGCCCTGGAACCCCACCCCCTTTAAACCATATATAATCCCTTACCTTTACTGGACGGAATATATATTGCAGCCGCCGGCCAGTGTTCTGATCCTTTTTTATGGGAGCAGTGATTAGCGTTTTTTTTTTAATGAGTTTCCCTTTTTTTGCCTTTGAGTTGTTTCCTCTGCTGTAAAAAAAGAAATGGCAATGCTGCTCACCTCCCCGTGGCCGCAGATATTTTTGCTAAATGTAGGGGATCGTTAGCAACACTGCTCACTTTCTTATGCTCGCTTCTGCAGCGCATCGTTGGCAACACTGCTCACCCATACCGGGTCGTTGACAACACTGCTTACATCACAATGGCCGCTTCCCCCGCTCCAACCAAAACGAATGTAGGGTTATGCCTTTTCACTGATGTTCTAATGCGATTCTGTTGATTTCTCGACCTCATTTGAAATGCATATTAGTCGATTTCATGCTCCCCCACCCAAAAACCCCGTGTTCCCACAGGTCCCAGGAGATCGTTTAGGGAAGGGGATGGGCATAACTTGAAAAGAGGCAAAACTCAAAAAGTAGACATTTGCGACGGAAATGAGGTACAAGATCGTGCAATCCACTACATCTATCACCAGAAAAACATGAACCACGTTAAGAAAATCGTTGTTTGGGTGAAACCGTAAATTGTCCAAAAAAATTATCTCCACTAAAAAAGTAGTCATATTTTGCCCATGAAAACATAATTTGTGTCTTGATACTAATATGCCTACTCCTGCTACATTTTTTACCAGATCATTTTCTAAAGCATCATATATTAAGGTGGATTTGAAAAAAATCTCATGTTCTGCATGTCTGGGCTTTAACAAAGGGTTAAGATTCGTTTTAGGTCTGTGCCAGTATCTCATTACCTACCTTATGAAACATCAGTATCTCTTCATATATCTTTTCTACAAACCTTCAACAGTCATGGAAACGCTTTGAAAATCTAATTCAAGGACTTTTTTTGGTAAAGATTAGGTCTGTGCCAGTATCTCATAATCTACTTTATGAAACATCACTATCTCTTCATATATCTTTTCTACAAACCTTCAACAGTCATGGAAATGCTTTGAAAATCCAATTCAAGGAATTTTTTTTTACTCTTGAAAATAGGGGATAATGTTTACGAAAGCGCGTTGCCTCCTCTGCTGGTGCATGACGCTGCAGCCACCGCAGTAAGAAAATAGGTCGCAGAGGGCACAGCCCCCTGGACCCCCTCATGTATATGTGACTTATTTCAGCGAGAGGTATTTTCAACACCCGCTGCTGGCCAGCCAGCAGAGGAGGTGACGTTTGAAAACATTATCCCATATCTTCAAGAGTAAAAAAAGTCCTTGAATTGGATTTTCAAAGCATTTCCATGACTGGTGAAGGTTTGTAGAAAAGATATATGAAGAGATAGTGATGTTTCATAAGGTAGGTAATGAGATACTGGCACGGACCTAAAACGAATCTTAACCCTTTTTTTTTACTCTTGAAAATAGAGGATAACAGCTTGATGTCAGCCTCCTCTGGCGACGGCGGTGTTGCGAGAAATACCTTCTCGCTGAAATAAGTCACCTATACATGTGGGGGGGATCCAGGGGGGGGGCATAGCCCCCCCTGGTTAGAATGGGGGGTCGAGGGAGGCGCAGCCTCCCTGTTAGTAGGTCGTAAAGTTCGGTTGGAGCAGTTTGAATATGCTCCCTGACTCTAAACCCTGCAAGCTATTTTACGGCTGCGGTGGCTGCAGCATCGCCACGGCCGCCAGAGAAGGCGATGCGCTTTCGTAAACATTATCCTCTATTTTCAAGAGTAAAAAAAAAGTCCTTGAATTGGATTTTCAAAGCGATTCCATGACTGTTGAAGGTTTGTAGAAAAGATATATGAAGAGATAGTGATGTTTCATAAAGTAGATTATGAGATACTAGCACGGACCTAAAATGAATCTTTACCCAACCAAGTCTACACACTCAGAGGGATTGGGTTACTCTTTAGTGGGAGTCATTCTGTATACAAACCCAATATTCACTCGTCCAAAAGTTTGCTTTATTATAATAGCAACTATCTACACGTGAAAAAGTACCATATATTTATTCAGAACCCAATAGTTTGTGTCTCTGGAATCAACCACTACGGGTATAGCTACTTCCCGATCGACTGCCGTGACACCTTGCTTAATGGCACCACCTGGCACTCGGCCCCAACTCACGGCCAACACAGCTCGGAGTGAGTCCATCCCCACACACTGCCTGGCTCACCCACCGTGCACTGTGATCCACTCCCTGGCTTGAGCGGCCTCCTACAGGTACTCCGTCGATGAGTGCTGCTCGCCCCGGGCAGTGCGACGTGTCCTATGTTTACGTCGGGATCTTGATCTTGATCTTGATGTCACAGGTGACTTGAGATTTCTCTTCAGCCAAGCCTTTGTATCGGCAGTTTCTGTGAAAGAAAACAACATACGTAAAGTCGGTGTCCTACTCGGGGCAAGATATCATTGCCTACATCTTGAACGCCACATGCTCTCCAGGAACTCTTTCACTTTCACAATGGCATAAAATTCAGATGTAGACAAATAAATTCAGACTGCACCAAATTTTTCTTCACCAACGTTGTAGTGCGAGAATGGAATAAGCTTCCACCATCAGTGGTCCAGTGTAACACGATTGACTCCTTCAAAAAAAAGCTCGACCGTCACTTCCTTCAACTTAATATCAACTAGAGTAGAAATGCAACGTTTTGGAGCCATCTGATTAATATGAAATCAGGGGGGCTCCCGTGGTAGAGTCTCGGCCTTGCGCTTCGGCGGGTTGCTTGGGCGTGGGTTCGAGCAAGGCAAGTATACATATATATATATATATATATATATATATATATATATATATATATATATATATATATATATATATATATGAGAGCGGTATGATTCGGACAGTGGGATAGTCCGGCCATCGCACTTATTGTAAAGTGTATGGGACTGAGTGCCGCGAGATTTTGTGTGAATGTGCAAAACTTTGTTGCCTTGGCCCACAAAGGGACAACCACGCCCTCAGAGCTGTTATTTTCGATGCAATTCCTATTTTATGTTTTTCTGCATCTCGTATGTAATATTTTCAGGGTGTATCATAAGCTCTCGCTTCAAAAACGTGCCAATTAGCGAGATGTAAATTATTTCGGTGACGCAGCGATGCACGGCGAAGGTATTGCCGTATAACATAATCACCCAGCTCTCGTGCTGGAAAAGGAGTGTGACCACACATTTGCTTTTTTATAGTCGTGATGATTCGGACGGTTGATTTTTTCATGATTTTTATAAAACTTATATGAATTTAAACATTATAGGTGTTGCAACGGTTATATAAAGGTTAATTTGGTTGATTTATATTCAGATATTATGCTTGTGAGAAGAGAAGGAAGCCATAATACCAAAAATTTTGAGATGTTTCTTGTAGTTCTCCTTTTATTTATTTCCCCTCTAAATATTGAGAGGATACTTTGTCCTTATATAAATGTTTTGTAGAAGATATAATCTTGTTTATTAGCTAATCAAACTTAAGTTATATTAATATTATGACGAGTATCATGAGTGTCCGTACCATCCCACCTCCCAGGCCGAACCATCACCACGGGTGGGGATGGTTCGGACGATTTAGAAACTTGTCTTTCACCACCTACATCTGAAAACTGGAAATAGCTACGAGTGTCATATTAGCAGCCTAAAGAGCCAAAGGATGGAGGAACATTTTGAGATCAACAAAATTACACTAATACTTAAACTTTTTTCTAAAAATATTTTTCTAAAAAGTGTCCGAATCATACCGGCTCTCCCTATACTTGCCTTGGGTTCGAGACCTATCCCGTGCCATGTGGGTGGAAAGGTTGGCTCTTTCCGACCCCCTCAGCCCCCGTTGTTGGGTCTCCTCCTTGAAAGAATTGGGTATATCTCTACCAGCCGTTTGGGGGGTTTGGGGGCTTGGGGTCTTTTTATTACTGTTATTGGGACTACCTTACAGTAAAGCAACTTATTTATATTAATTCATTTTTTTATACTGGGTCTAACTAAATTTGGGAAGAGATGGAACTGGGAAACATATGAATGAGTTAGTAAGAAAGGAAAAAGAGAACTGATAGAATGATGTAGGAGGAAGAATATTGTATTATTCCTCCACTATATAGTAGCTATGTTAGTTTGATAAAAAAAAAAAAAAAAAGCCTAGTTTTCATTCATATTTATATATTTTTTATGCTATTGAGGTGACTTGGCTGCAAGGCCCTATTAGTTGTGAAGTGGAGGGAAGGGGAGATGATGAATTAAGTATAGTGGTGCGTGAGTACGTGGTCGTGGTGCTGAGCGGATGTGCGTTGCGTTTAGCCAGGGGCGGATCTAGAAAATCAATTTGGGGGGGGCCCCCCAAATTGATTTTCTAGATGGTAAAATTTCATAAGTTAGCGACAGCCTCAAAACAGTGAAGACCAATGGATAGTGATGGCGGTTCTTCGCTTAAAATCCACAGCTCCCGAGCAATCAACGTATACGTATATATAAGTGACAAATATATATATATATATATATATATATATATATATATATATATATATATATATATATATATATATATATATATATATATGAAGATAAATAAATATTTAAGCGTAAGCAATAAGAAACACTTCAAATTGTACATCCGACCAGTGAAAAGGCAGATCTGAACAGGTAGAAATTACCACCATACGAGCATTCGAAGAAAACTAAACGTTTATTTCGATATGTAAGCAGCAAGGGTGATCATAATACAGATCATATATAGCTAAATTACAAACTTAACCTCTACAAAAAAGTTAATACATAAAATTAGACACAGATGAAGATAAAATGGAGTTCTTATAGGGATTCTTTTACATGGGATTGAGGTAACACATTTGCAAAGATTGGCTGATCTAAAGAAATATATTTACAAGTTCCCAAGTATTTAACAAGTGCCTCACTAAGCAAAGAGTAGTGTCATTTAATTTGCTTATCACTCTCTCGACTGAAATGGGGATATCATAGTGGACACAGAGGAGGGCAAGTCCGTTCAGGCGCTCTTGGCCGACGGTACTCCTCAGATACGTTTTCAGCCTTTCAATGCTAAGAAAGACCTCTCGGTTCAGCGTTGAGACTGGAAGCGCCAACAGAATTTTCAAGAGAATGGCGAGATTGGGAACATGCTGGTGCTGGCGTGTGCCTGGTTTCTTTGATAGTTTGGAAGACCGAACAGATAATGCCCAGCGCCCGCTTCCGCCTTCACGAGTGTCAGGGATTCATGTCGAAGCTCAGAGAGCTTCGCAGCTGAAGCACAGCCGAAAAATCCGCTCCGGGCCTTTGAGAAGTTGCTTGAGCTGAAGTGCGACAGGCACTGTGTCGTCGACGAACCGACTCTTCAACTCAGCCAAGACGTGGTCCACGAACGGAATGTACACCGCCCGGCGGTAGTAGGTACTCCTCAGCATTCTCGCCAGGAACATTTGATCGCTGGGTCTGTCGTCCACAGAGTCGTGGCACAGAGATGGTGTCATGCGATGACCCCACCTCGACCAAAAACTCTTCCCCTTTCATAAACACGTCGTGAAAATAATTCTCCGTATCTGCTCTGAACGTGGCAAAAATGGTCTCGATGCCACGAATCATGGCATAGGCTGACACCAGAGGTCGCCATCTTTTCTCGGAAGAGTTCGGCTCGGCTCGAGAGTATGCACCAATATACACTCCACTACAACCAGTCCAACGAGAAAGCGGGGATCACGTATGGTGATGAGGAGCCCAGCGGTGTCGTCAAGTTGCATGTGAGGAATGAGGTCACAAAGATTTTTTCCTAGGCCTTTAAATCTTGCTCTATAAATTCAATATACGATTCCGTATCTTAAATACTTAAAATAAATAAAGAAAATCCTGAGTTCTCCAGAAATGCAACAGAAAGGTTTTCGTTTGACTCTCAGAAAGTGGACATTTTAGCAAATGTGTGTGTGTGTGTGTGTGTGTGGACGGGGGGAGAGAGTCGTCCGATTGTTAGATGAGTGCGGGGCCCATAAGAGCGCGGGGCCCTGGGCACGTGCCCGTTGTACCCTGGCCCTGCAGAAGTGAAAAATTACTTCAGACACCGAAAAAACAAAAAAAAAAAAAAAAAAAAATTCTTGCCTGTGCATCCCGTCCACCTCCGCATAGCAAAGCCCAAGGAACCTATAGAGGTATAGGGTATCTTAAATATATTTTATGTTTTCTAAATTCATGGGTATCTCAAATATTTAGTTATCCTAGTATTTTTTTGGGGGGGGAGGGGGAGCCCCGGGCCATCTTTGTGCATATCCTTTATAATAAACAATCCATTAATACTGTGCATCCTGTATCATGCACACTGTCATTATGAACATTAACACACAACACTCTTATGTACAATTCCTTGATGGATTAGATATCATTGCTGTTTGTCTGCTGCCTCAGGTGTTTCCTTTAGTCCTTGTTTCTTCCTCTCATCTTCTGTAATAATGTACTGCAAGAGGTCTGTCAGACCACTAAACTCTGTCCTGGACTGAGGAGGATCATTCTTTGGAATCCTGGGAAGAACACTTCCGGCCTTCATTCGGAAATCTTTCAGCTGAAATAGGAAATTATAAACTGAAAATTCATTGTTATTTTACCAATATTCATTCAGAATGATGAATTTCTTTCAGTAGTATTACTTTACTTACTTTAGTAAATCAAGTATAAATGAAAGAAATTAACACGTTAAATTATTATTACCAGTGGCATTAGCTAACCCAACCAGAAGCAGGTTCAGTAAAAGAAAAGCCCCTTTTTTGTTGTTCTCCAAATATTTTGATGACATATTCCTGCCAAAACCCTAGTCTACTCTACTTTCATTTTCCATGACCAATTTCTTAATGAATTACGTATATATAAAGCTTAAAGATAATGCTGATAAGAGATTAGCCTGTAACCCAGATCCTTTTGATGGCCTCTATTAATTGGTATTTTTTTACCAGTCCTCTGGCACTTACCTTTTACTGAGGTAACTTTCATAATTATTATATTACACAGTTACTCAGTAGATTCTAATACTCTCCAAAAATTACCAGAACGTTCATGAGACTAAACTGCTGGCAAGGGTGACAATATTTCATCAATGGAACTTCCTTTTAACTTTCTGGTACATTACCCATACTGCAACCAAAGCTTGCTCACTTATTACTTATGTAATTCCTCCTTACAACTAGAGCCAGTTACTATTTTTTTTTTTTTATGATTATGAACATTTACTTTTTAATATGAATTAATCAGGTGTAAACATATCACATGGCAGGTGAAGATATGAATTGCAAATGATATACTTAGATAAAGTTGGAAGCTCTTCTGCCGTGGCCATCCCCTGGTGGGAGCTACTAGGAGCAGGCGTCGATGAAATGATGAGTGATGATGATGATATATTAAATGTGTCAGGATACTACATACTACACAGCTAAACAACTTTCAGGATGATCACTTACATCTTTAGCACCAGAGAGTTTCCAGATTGAGAAACAAAACACTGAAAAGCCTGCAACAGCATACAGCGAACCCCAGCCCAGAGCTCTGAGGGCAAGGGCACCTCCTGCCTCATGCAGCTCCCGGGCTCCCATGATGCCCTTGTTGAACATGTTGGGATCCTTCTTTTTGGCCATACCAAGTGTCATGCCAAATCCACCCAGCATTGAGACTCCAGCAACCCCTGTCAGGAATGCTGCAGCTGGGGACAAATGTGCAGTAGTCAGTTGATAAATATTAGAATATATACAATGAAAACATGTTTTGAAAATCATGAAGCTTTTATATTGAAAGAAATTATAAATATAATTTTTCAAAAGATTGCCTTCTTCCCTATTACAATGATTTTTTTGTCCTTCTTTATAAGACCTGTCGGTTCTTCTCTGCATACTTACCTTGATATTTGAACTTTTCAGGCTCTTTTGTAGCATCAGTCATGTTGGTGTCCTTGATTATTTAAATTACTTCTTATCACTAAGAAGATTCTAATTTCATCTCCACTTCATTTTATCTTCAAATGAAATCATTGGATGTTTGACCATGGATAATAGAATAATTAGGAAGCATCATATCATGGTGGTCCTGCAGCACTGCTGCAAAGAACGTTTTGTGTATCTATCATGTATGTATCTATTTGGCCGAGATATTTAGGAAGCAAGCTACACATGTGGGATCCAATCTCTAAATTTCAGTTTACCTAGTTTAGTTTTAAAATCATGAATAGTTTTTGCTTAAACTATCTAGCTCTTGTGTGTTGTGAATATTTGTACCCCATATACTCTTTGTCTTTTCACCTCACTGAACATTTGGGTACAGTTTGTAATCAGGGATCATTGGAGTAAATAGATGTTTCATGTTCATTGGGGTTAAAAAACAACAACACTCATTGGGATAAAAAGACACTTAGCATACCTTAGGTTGTCACAGGGGTGGAGGTGGGCAGGCCATGGAACCACACCCTCCTGAGCCCCAAAGGTTCAGTTTGCTACTATATGATGGTATGCCTCTAGGATTGGGAGTGGGGATCCTGCCGTGCTTGCTAGACTTGGGTGAGGTTGTTGTGTGCTTGAGGATTTGGCAGGAGATGGCAGGGCTGAACGAGTCACTGCTCAGTTGATCTTCTAGTGTTGGCCTTGAATGTGAAGCTTGGCCAAAGAGGCTTTGATGGTGATGCGGAAAGAGTGAAACGTGTGTTTATCCTTCCTTGCCGGTGATTTTAGAAGGCAGTGTATCACTCCAGCAGCAGTAGACGACAAATCGCTTAGCCAAGACCAAGATCATAAGGCAAGATGTAAACACGTGCGTTGCCAAATTGTCGTACTCACCTCATTCTATTTGCCAATATACATAAATTTACATATTAATGCAGACTACACAGACCCTATGGTCCAGACTTTCCTTAAAAGTAAGTGATTTTACATAAATCAGATGACTCCAAAACTTTGCATTTCTACTTTAGTAAATTTTAAGTTGAAGTGTCGGTCGTGCTTGTTTTTAAAGGAGTCAGTCGTGTTGCACTGGACCACTGAAGGTGGGGAATAATTCCATTCAAGATATACAGTTATAATTACTGAAGTTATTGATTTTATATTTTCTTTTCTGAGTTTGAAACAACTCTACGTTCCTATAGCTGGTCTAATTATCGTATTCTCAAAGAGTTTATCGCACATCTGGGAGGGCTGATGTAAACACGTGCGTTGTGGAGGCCGCTGCTACTTGATGTAGGTGCTGCTTCCTTAAGGTAAAATTTTTTTGGGCACACGCTATAGCTGCGCGTAGCCTCGGTGCTCATCTCCGTGCCATTAGCTCTTGAGGTGAGTAAGTGAGAACCCCATAACCCCGGGACGCAGGGTTTCCTTAGGTACCCATCTTTCAACCACACCGCAAGGGAGACTGAACAGC
This sequence comes from Eriocheir sinensis, assembly GCF_024679095.1. NCBI lineage: Eukaryota > Metazoa > Arthropoda > Malacostraca > Decapoda > Varunidae > Eriocheir > Eriocheir sinensis. Next base: position 6,646,084 of record NC_066535.1, read on the forward strand.
TGAGTGGCCTGTACACCAACTGTCCAGGCTGGGAATCGAACCCCGGCCCTTGGATTCATAGCTAGACACACTAATCACGGTATTATTCCAGAAGTACGTCCGTCTCACTGCGAGGGACACTTTACCAAATTCTGGAAAAGGCTGGAAATCAAAGAAACGGAACCCTAATCACCGGAGACTTCAGTTTGCTTAATATGGACTGGGACACAAACTACTCCTACACCAGAAAACTCTCTTGAACAAAAGTTCCTTGATGCCATGAGTGATGCCCTCCTAACACAACACATCAACGAACCCACCTGTGTAAGAGGCAACCACAGACCAAGCACTCTAGACCTCGTTCTGACCAGTGATCTACAATCCATCGAAAACATTAATTATTTGAGCCCCTTAGGAAAAAGTGACCACTGTGTTGTCTCTTTTGACTATATTTACCAATGCAAGACAAGAACGAACACTGAAAAGATAAACTTAAATTGCTTCAAAGGAAACTATCTGGCCTTCAAAGAGAAATTGAGGGATACACTTTTACAACACCTTGACACTGACGAAATTCCTTACACCATTCAGGAAATCTTACAAGAAGGAATAGAAGAGTTTATACCTAAAAGGAAGCAAGTGGAAAATGAGAAAGACAAACAGCCTTGGTTCAACAACCTTGCCAAGAGGGCGGTCAGGAAGAAACATTTTGCCTGGAATCGTTACCTTGCGAACAAATGTGCACGAGCCCACCAAGACTACATCAGACAGAGATGCCTGCACCAAGACACTCAAAAAAGTGTGAAAAAATTATGAGCAAAAACTTTTTGAAGATGTGAAAACAGACCCCAAAGCACTTTATATATGTGAATAGTAATAAAAGGATCAAATAACATGTTGGCAGACTAATAAAAAGCAGTAACAAACTCACTTTGGACGACCTAGACACAGCAAATGATCTGAACACCTTTTTCAAGTCTGTGTTCACAAAGGAGGATGACCAAATGAAATTTCTACTAAATGAATCTGACCCCCTCCTGTATGAAGTACACACAACCACTCACCACCAGCATAGTTGGAAACACTATTGACATGGACATAATCCACATAGGTGAAGCCACAGTTAAAGCAAAGTTAAAGGCCCTAAACAAATGCAAAACTCCAGGACCAGACAGCCTCCACCCAATACTGCTGAAAGAACACGCAGAAGAGCTTTGCCACCCACTCACCATACTGTACAATAAATCCATACAAACAGCCACTGAACTTCAGTTGTGGAAAGAAGCCATAGTGTCCCCAATACACAAAAAGGGATCTAAGAGCCAAGCTAAAAATTACAGACCTATAACCCTCACAAGTATTTTATGTAAGATTTTAGAAGAAATAGTTAGCTACACATTGATAACAACCAATTATGAAGAAAAAACAACCTATGTGATAATCAACATGGGTTTAGAGCAGTGTTCTTAAACTTTTTTGTGCAGCGGACCCTTTATTAAAATTACTCATGGAGCGGACCCTTTATTATTATAATTTTCCTCTTGAGTTTGAAAGTGTTTGCAGGTCATAATATACTGAAATTACAACTGAATTATTTATTACTGGCTTATCTTCAAAATAAATGTTTATATTTTGCTTAACATAATTTCCATCCCAATGTGACTTAGCCACTGTAAAAAGCCATCAGGATTTGGTGCTACAAAAATAGGAATTTATGACGTTTTGGCCGAAAATTTGACTGAAATCGATATTAAAAATTATCCTATGGACCCTTTGAACATTCCACGGACCCTGGGGTCCATGGACCACCCTTAAGAAACACTGGTTTAGAGAAGCAAGATCCTGCCTTTCAACTTTATTAACGGCAATCACTGACTGGTTAGACATGCATGACAACAACCACCCATTTGATGTAATCTATTTGATTTTGAAAAGCTTTTGACACCGTGCCATGCAAGAAACTCATCCACAAGCTCTATCAAACTGGTGTAAAGGGACACGTGCTCATCTGGACTGAAGACTTCCTCGTAAACAGAGTCCAGAAGGTGAGGGTGAATGGAGCCTAGTCTGCTCCAGCCGGGGTAACCAGCGGAGTTCCCCAGGGCTATGTACTGGGACCCTTGCTCCTCCTAATTTACATAAATGACCTCCCCATCAACATTACTTCTCAATGCAAACTCTTTGCAGACAACACAGTTATATGGCAAAAGCAGCACAATTGCAGAAAAGAACATCATACAAGCAGACATCAACAAACTGATGGAATGGTCCAAAACATGGCTGCTGAGATTTAACATCCCCAAATGTAAAGTGATGCATATTGGCCACCAAAATGATAGACACCCTTACAATATGGAAGGCATTTACATCAAACAAGTAGCAGAAGAAAAGGATCTGGGTGTTCTGTTCACAGAAAATCTAAAATTTACACATCACATTGAAAATATAATATCAAAAGCAAATATCATGTTAGGCCTCAAACGTACTTTCAGGCACTGGACTTAGGAAGGTTTTGCCAGTTTGTACAGAAAATACATACGTCCCCACCTAGAATATGCAGTGCAAGTGTGGAGCCCCGAAGATAGAGTGAACATCAATAGAATAAAAAAGTCCAAAGAAGAGCCACCAAGATTATTCCATCACTTAAGAACCACCCCTATGAAGAGCTGCTGAGAAGACTTAACATTCCCAAGCTGGAAGATAGGAGAGAGAGAGGGGACTTGATAGAATTCTTCAAAATAATTAGTGACATTGAAAACATTGAAACACACACACTTCCAAACCACAAACACAACACAAAGTGGACACTCCAAACAAATATACAAACAAATGCAACAAACAAAACACAAACATAACACACTTTCACACACAGTTCGGTTGTAAATACATGGAACTCACTCCCAGAAAACAAAAGTTAATGCTACATCTACAACATCATTCAAGAACAAATATGACAAACACAAAATACAGATGAATATGGAGACGGCAGGATCTATGTAGATCATAGGTAAATCTGTGGATTTTATTGATGTCTTATTGGTAAGTCTTTATTCCATGTGAAGCACTTGTGCCCATACAACACTGCCATATTATTTTGTCAGTCGAAAGCACTTGTTCAGTAATTATTGACGCTTAAGTATGTGATACATTTCACAGTGCATTATTGATTGTTGTCACTGGAGGTTGGTGGGCTTATTTCTGAATTTTACCGGATTTGTAGCTATACTGCACCACGAAGCAATGTTTCCTTTATATAAACCTATTACCATTCTTAGAGGTGATAGATAACAGTTTCACGCAAGAAGATTACTATTTAGCAGCATTTATATATATATATATATATATATATATATATATATATATATATATATATATATATATATATATATATATATACATATATATATATATATATATATATATATATATATATATATATATATATATATATATATATATATATATATATATATATATATATATATATATATTCATGTTTCATTTCAGTACACTTGAACAATGGGTGACTCAGAAGATTTTGACAAAAGAAAGGACACAGCAAGTGCTTATGCTGGGCGAAGCGGAGAAAAAGGCCACCAAAAACAAACATGTTCAGGACTTGACAGCTCAGCAGCGTAATCCTAAAGCCTTTGCCTTCCAGTCCGCTGTCAAAGCTCAAAGAAAATTTGCAAGGTAAAGTTTGTGTTCTTATCTGATTGTGTTGTTACAGGATTAAGTCAAGTTCACAATATTATTCTTTTCTTTACTATTATCTTCTATTATTACTATATTTTGGTACCATTATCTTATTCACCATTTCTTCTTCAATGTATGTAAAGGCTACTCTCATACTCCCCAACAAGTTATGTTCCTTACTTTGTCATTTATATGGTCTTCTTGTCCTAGTCTGTTATTGATATTTACTCCTAAATCTTTCTCCTTGTCAGGTACTTGCATATTGTTGCTCCCTAGTTTATAGTTCCAGTAAGGCCTTTTGTTAATTTCTAAAATTTTATTACATGCCATTTTTCTTTGTTGAATTTCATCTGCCATTTATGACGTCATTCATTTAGGTGAAGAGATGAAATTAGTGCATTTGCCAGAGCAGGATGGATCATACTAACATCAGAAAGAGGTGGAGGACATTGGGAAAGACTTTGTCCTTCAGTGAATTAGTAATGGCTAAAAGTGATGTTCCAACACTTTGTTCATTCACTGAAAAGTATGTGGGGTTCCAGTCATTTGATAACTTTTTAGATATGTAAATAAACATATTTACAGTGATGAAATATTTGTTGTGGTTCTTCAGCAATTTATGTTTCAAAATAATTTGCAGGTCTCAAGACATCAAGTCCAAAAAGCATCACATCCCTGTTGTTGACCGGACTCCCGTAGAGCCTCCCCCTGTCATTGTGGCCGTGGTTGGTGGGACCCAAAGTTGGCAAGTCCACACTTCATGATGCTTGATAAAGAATTATACCAATCAGAGGTTTTCTGAAATCAATGGACCTGTCAGTTGTTGCAGGTAAGATGTTTGATAATTGCTTTTTCTTTTGGCAAAGTTGAACTTTATATATATATATATATATATATATATATATATATATATATATATATATATATATATATATATATATATATATATATATATATATATATATATATATATATATATATATATATATATATATATATATATATATATATATATATATAAAATCTCTTTCTCTCTCTCTCTCACACACACACACACACACACACACACACACACACACACACACACACCATGTGTCTAATCTATCTATGACACTTTGCCCTTCAGGTAACTTTCCCCCAAAAGGGATGGCCGCAATAGTGGGTCTCCAATTTTCATTGTTTCAATACTTAAACTCCACACTGTCAGTCCTTCAATTTTGTTCTCATAGTTTCTCTTCACAAAGTTATCCTCATCCATTCTTATCACATATCCGACCATCTCAGACTATCATGCTTCATCCATTCATCCTCCTTGCAATTGTCATCCCTTCCTCCTCCTCCTTTGTACTGCAGCAGAATGAAAGACTCTATTTTTTTCCATCTCACTCTAGTACTTCTACACTAGATTACACATTTACAGTATCCACCCCATAACTACATCTCCACCATATTTCACCATTTCTGCTGTCACGTCATTTTACATGACTATTTGTTTTCAGGTAAGAGGAGGCCGACATTCATAGAAGTGAATAATGATATCAATTGTATGGCTGTCAGTCATTTTACATGACTGTTTTCAGGTAAGAAGAGGAGGTTGACATTCATAAGTGAATAATGATATCAATTGATTGATATTGCTAAAGTTGTGACATTGTCCTGATGCTCATTGATGCCACCTTTGGAATTGAAATGGAGACTTTTTGAGTTTCTTGAAATCTGCGAGCTCATGGAACTCCTCAAAGTTATGGGAGTAAGTTTAACACTGTTATAATTAGCTATTATTATCATTCATGTAATATCCTTGATTTGTACTAACATCATTGACATGTGGCAGCCTTATAAAGTTGGCTGTTGGTTTTATGGGTGCAGTTCTCTCCTCATTGATTCTTTGAATTTTTTGTCAAATTTAGATCTTTTCTCTTCATCATACTCACCATAGTCATTAGGAGAAGAATGAGGATGTACTTGTATAACTACTAATTGATATTTCAGGTACTGAATCACTTGGATATGCTCCAAAAGACAACAAGTCACTTAAAAAGAGGAAAAAGCTCTCAAACACAGATTTCAGGTGGAACTTTATCCTGGAGCAAGACTTTTCTACCTCTCAGGTAAGATTATATTCTCATTTGAAGTAGACATTATGTGTTTGTTTAACTTAATGAAATGATGTTATATTAGTTGAATATAAGATGTAATATAATACCTAACTGTTTTTCAGGGCTGATCCATGAGGAGTATTTAAAGAATGAGATCAAGAACCTTGCCGGTTTATATCTGTCATGAAGTTTGACCCACTTGTATGGCGACGTGACTCACCCTTTTGTCATTGGTAAGTATGGTAATTTTAAATTATCCACCTCTGAAACCCTTACCTCCCACAGTCACAAAGCCATTCTTGGAATTATATTTGGAGGTCTTCATGTAAGTGGGCTGACAGTGCCCTTTTCTGTAATAATTTGTTGTATTAATTTTCAGTGAGGTTTGTGCCCACTGAGCCCTCACCATTTGTTTCATATTCTGTTTTATTACTGGTATGTTTCTATGCATAACAGGATCAATAATAATCCAATCTTTCAGTTGACCGGTATGAGGACATCACAAACCCTGAAACCATTAGGATAAACCCCAAGTGTGACAGGAATGTCAGTCCTGTATATGGCTACGTCGGGCATCCCTTCCACCAGAGCACAGTTCACATCCCAGGTAATGTGCTCCATCTGGACTGTTGTTGTTCATACTCATGTTTTCCTTGTTTTAAGAATTAAAATTCATCATTTATAATGTTTTTGCAGTGTAAAGTGATGGGAATTGATTTTTTGGAACATTTGATTGTCTTTTGTCTCTCATTTTCCTTCCTGTTAAGACCTCTCTCTATGCTTGCTTGAATGGCCGAAAAGAAGGATACATGGAAATTTGGTACATTTTTCGATGCGGGTTTCTTTGATAATTTTAGCATGTTCTGCAAACTATTGCCCAGCACATTTAAATGTATTATATACTGAAAACAATATGGTTCTTGTTATGAGATACTTTTCAAAATCCATGGTATTATTATCTTTACTTATTTCTTCACAACATTCCTCCATTCTGAGAAAGATAGATAGATTGACATTCATATATTTTCAGGCTGTGGAGACTACAAGATAAAGGACATCAGCTTTTTGCCTGACCCTTGCCCACTGCCAGACCACTTGAAGAAGAGAGCCTTGAACGCCAAGGAAAGACTGACCTATGCACCTCTGTCTGGTGTGGGCGGGGTGGTGTATGACAAAGATGCAGTGTACATTGATCTTGGAGGCTCACATCATGGAAAAAAAGGACAAGTAAGTATAATATATTTATGTATACATATATATTAACTATGATGATAATGTCATAAGGATAGCTTATGTCCTGTATTACTAAAACTATAGTCACCACCAGCCAGCTTGTCCATAAGCCCTGTCCCTTCCTGCAGTCATCGCTGAGTGAGTGAGGTTATTTTACCCGTCTCTGATGGAAAAAAAATTGATCAATAAATAATCCCATGACAGTAATATACAGCATAATTAATCCATATATAAAGCTCTCTTGGTAGAGGATGGGCAAGGGGTGGGTGGAGGTGATGGGACTAGTTGGCTAGGGGTGATTTCAGGTACATACAAACACACATTATCCATGGGAAGGAGGGAGGGAAGCTGAGCTTTGGAGATGGAACACCACAAATGTAACTCACTTTCTGCATATCACAACTAGGTAAATACAAACTATGGTAGGTAAGTACATGCAGTTTAACTTTTTTATCTTTTTTAGAAGGTAGTCGCTGAGAGTGAGGATGAGGATGATGTGTTCCAACCACTGCTAGACTTGCAGAAGACAACAGATGAAAAACAAGCCCAGAGTCAGATACAGCTTTTCCTAACTCTAAACTAATTGAAATGAGGATCTTAGGGAAGGAGGCAATCATAAAGAAGCAAATGAGTAAGTAAAAAAAATTTTTTCACTATTATTATCATAATTAGGATATATTCAAACCCTCTCTTGTTAAACTGAAGTGGTAGTTTACATGTTCTCAAACACAGCAAAGTATTACATGACTTTGTAATAAATGACTGCTTTCATCTTATTTAAGGGAAGAATCAAGATATCCTTCATTTGAAACTGTGGTGGATGGGACTGGAAGAGTTCGAAGAAGAGCTATTTTCTCTGACACCCTGGAGGAGGAGGAAGAGGAGGAGGAGGAGGATAGTGATGATGATATGGACTCTGATGACAATGAAAGTGATGAAAATGAGGCTGAGGAAGAGGATGATCATGGAATGGAACCTCCAAGGAAGAAATCTAAGGTAAGTTGAAAGGTGGACAAAAAATGCACCATAAAGGAGAGGTAACTGAACTTTCCCAATATTTTTCTAGCAACAATGCCATGATAGTTGGTGTGATTCTGAATTTGTACTTTTGTTTTTGTTTTCAGGGCACAAGAAATAGTGATGGCAGTGATTCTGAGGACTATGATTTGGATGCAGATCTGCAGGAAATTCAAGGGAAAGATGCTGGTCAAGACGGTGCAGTGAAATCCCTTCCTGGCGACTTGGCTGAATCCTCAGTGCCAATCAGAAAGAAATTAGAACTAAGAAACAATAACAACAGCTCGGTAACAGCCAAGCTCCAAGGGTTGCTAGAAAAAATCAAACCATCAACCGTTCACCAATCAAAGACAAAAGCAACAGCTGATGATGATGATGATGACAGTGAAGATGAGCAACTTGGTGACACAGAATGCAGGGAGGGTTCAGAATTCCATGGCAAAGAATCCTCCAAATCCAAACCACAAAATGACTCTGATGTAGATGACAGCGAGAGTGATGAGGACAAGATACAATACCGGAGTGAGATGTTGAAGCAAGCCATGTCAGATTTTTACAAAGGTCAAAGTACAGTGTCATTTCTAAGAAGATTCATATATTCAAATGGTAAGTAATCAGTATTTTAAACAGCACTTGTATCATATCATAATATATATGGACATAATGAGAGGTTGGTTTAAAGTAAGATGAGTGACAAAAGAGATTGTTTTAACTGCAGGAATCCAATTTTGATATATAGAAAAATTGACTAATTGAGTACTGCAAGTTTGTTTCTAAGATCTTAAATTGATTGTTCATCCCTCTTGTCAGTTTAAGTGTATGTGTGTGTTTCAGCAATTTTTTTTTTTTTTTTTTGTTTATTACCTATATTTTGCCCTGGTATAATTTGTCTTACTTTTGCTATATCAGTTCAAGAAGATGGAGAGAGTTCGGATGAAGGAGAGGATGGTGAGGTTGGTGGACTCTTCCGAAAAGTGACAAAAACAAGACCTGCCAAGCAGTTAACACAGGCTGATATTAATGAAATGGACACCAGTCGATTCATCCCTCTAGTTACCAGAGATTGGACCAAGGATGAGGTAAAGTTAAATATGAAATGATACCTTTTTAGTTCTAAATGTACTTTTTGTGCTATGTAGTGGAGAGATAAAACTATGGGAAAATGATTATGCCATAAGAGATCAGTTGTGTGAATAGTACCTTGTTATAGTATTTTTTCTTTATGTGGAGAACAAACCACCAATGAATGTTCCAATATAGATCAAAATGCATGTGTGTGTGGAAAAGAGAGAGAAAGACTTCTTTTTTTATCAGATGCACAACTCTATCAAAGACTGTTTTGTAACTGGAGAATGGAAGGAAAGTGAAAATGCTCAAACTCTTCTCAAAATGGACGATGAGGGTGATCTTTATGGGGACTTTGAAGACCTTGAATCTGGAAAAAAGTTCAGTACAGATTCAAAAGAAGAAAATATGGATGAAGTAGATGAAGGTGAGTAGCAGCATAATTTATAATGTATAATTAGATACTGGTGCTAATTAAATATATATATTATTGTATTAACAGATGCATTTTATTCTTAGATAGTTGTATGTGTAAATAGAATCACTCTTTGACATTTATTTGCTAATGGAGATTATGTTCAGTGGACAGTCAAGTTTAGTGCAGCTTGTGAAACCAAAGTACTGTGTTGGTGGCAGGGCTTTTGATTTTTTTTTTTGTAATAAAACTCATTTTTATTTAAATCAGATTTTTTTTTTTTTAAATTGGATTGTTATATTTATTGTTATTAATGAATATAATTAAATGAATGTACACCCCTATATTCTCTACATTAGCTTGAAATACATGTTGGAGTATTCTTGCGTCATATTCCATCATATATCTTGCCTGGCTCCATGTTTGAGCCAGTCCCAGGACTGACCCGCTGCAGCCAGCCTGCCACTGGCCAACATTGCACCACGACTCTCTCTAGTCTCTAACAGTCTAACCTGATCATGTCATGTTTTGGACACGTCCTGACTGTGTCAGTGTGTAGTAGTTTAGCTCTTAATCACTGAGTAATAGCTTGACTCATAAACAATAGAGATGTCTTTGACCACAAGACAATGAACCTGGTCCAAAAAGTGATCCTGTGTGGCAGTATTTTGAAAATATAACCTCAATCTGGGAAAGGATGGACAGCTGAGTACAAACAGTGCAAACTTAAGTTACAGGGTTTAGTAGCAAGACTGAAATTGCACAAAGAAAAATGACAGCAGCTTCAACTGGAAATATCAGAGAAAGATGTGGATGATCCATGTATGTATGTATGTGGTGATAGAGGTAAATATCTCCATTTACAGCTGCTTCCTATTTTTGGCATAGTTTGTTCCTTTAAATAATTTTTATTTAGTTCATTGTAATGTTTGGTGTCCTCATTTGTTGTACAAATGAATGACAACCATAATATGACCATGACAATTGGGTAAGGATTAATGCACCAATATCTCTCTTCCTTCTTCACCATCTGCTTCTCTGTTGTCATGTATGTTTTATAACCTTCAACCCTCCCAGAAAACCACAGAGAAGATTGTAGAGATCAAAACAGTTGTGAAAATAGCCATAAAATGTGTGTGCTAAACCACCCAGCCATGGGTGGTGAAGTAGCCCGTGGTGATGTGGCAGTCAAAACTCATGGCTCGCTACTACCAAGATTCAATAGGAGAGTTCACACTCGTACCTACAGCGGGCCTCACTCCCCTCATCCCCCTTAGTGTTCCTGAAAGACAAGTGAACATATACATAACCTCTTTACAGCCCCTGACTCCCTGTGTTTCCACATTTTGTCACATTGGACATTGGTCATGTTATGGCTATTATTAATTTGCACAATGAATGAGACCTCAAAACACTAATATGAACTTAAAAAATTGTATGAATGAGATAAAAAATTAAAATAGGAAGTGGTGATAAAAGAAATAAATACCAAATTCTGTCTGGGGAGGCGGTGGCTGAGTGGTCAGCATGCGGGTGCGGAGTCCTGGAAGACCGGGGTTCAAGTACCGCCTGCTGCTAAAAGCTGACAACTTTCAGTCATTGCAGCGTGGCCTAAGACAACCCACATGCTGTTCCAATGATTACCTATCAATGTGGACTCTAGCAAAGCTCTTAAGAGGACCAAGTAAAGATTCAGGGCATCATGAGCTAAGCAAGATGGCACCACTATAAAACACTTGCCTGCGACACTAATTTTCTAGTTTTTGTTTTCTTTATTTAGACATTTTAATCAGAAATTTATTGTTTGGGAAACTACTGACACGTGTGGTTCTCAAATGAGGAAGATGGTTAAAAGTTTTTTGAGCAAAGAATGGGCAAATTGACTTTCTGCTCTATTAACAAGATGCCAGTGTGTATCAGTATGAAACCCATAACTTGGTTTGGAATCAAAGTTGTGTAACCTTTTGGTGTATATTTCAGATACAGTCCCTAAGGTTGAAGATAAGGAAAAAAGTGCAAAAGAAAAATTAATTGAAAAGAAGCGACGACTCAAAGAAATGTTTGATGCAGAGTATGATGAAAAGGGTAATGGTGATCACTTTGACTCACTGAAAACAGAAATGAGTCAACAAGCACAGGTAAGCATAATAGCATAACATTTTTTTTTTTTTTTTTTTTTTTTTTTTTTTTTTTTTTTTTTCATGTCAAATATCAGTAAACAAGTGAGGTAAATGGAGAAACTACTGTTTCAGTCATATTGGTTTTATGATGGTCAGACTGGATGCTTGTTCTTCGAAGGTTTAGTTCCTGTCTAACATCTTTCAGCTGATTCACAGGTATACTTGGGCAAGAATAAATGAGAGGAGCTTGAGAGATTATGTAACTGTGGATTCATTAGATGTAAAGGTTGTGAAAGAAATGTTTAATGGTTCTGACCACCTTGCAGTGATAACAAAACTAAGGATGAGAGGAAAATTACCTGATATTATTTCTAATAATAATTTATTTACCACTTCATTACCCTCATTCTTATTTCTCTGTCATGGGTATGTCAGAGCTACAGACTTTGTAACAAGTATTTGTACTCTTCCAGGTCTTCCAGGCTGTACCTATTGCAGTGTATTTAATAATAATGGTAATAAGAAATGTGCATGATCTTTTTCTTAACAGTTAAACCGAGCTGAATTTGAGGGCCTGGATGATGAAACAAGGGTCCAGTATGAAGGCTTCCGGCCAGGCATGTATGTACGCATGGAGTTCAGTGACTTCCCGTGTGAGTTCATCACCAACTTCAACGCCACTTACCCAGTCATTGTGGGAGGACTGTTGGAGAATGAGAGCAACATGGGATTTATCCGAGTATGAACCCCCACAATTCTTGAGTATCACTTTATGAATATTAGTATTTGACAAATATATATATTTCAGTAGTAGTTGATAGAGTATTTGCTACATATATCACAGTACAAAATAGTTTTTAAATCTATTTTCCCTTTGTCAGGTAAGGATTAAGGTACATCGTTGGTATCCCAAGATTCTCAAGAACAGAGATCCATTGATTCTTTCACTCGGATGGCGTCGCTTCCAAACCCTTATGTATTATGCCAAGAGGGAGGACAACTTCAGAATGCGATCCCTCAAATATGCCCGCAAATACATGCATGTGGAAGCAATGTGCTGGGGACCAGTTACTGTGGTTAATACAGGATTTGTTGCCCTCCAGAACATCACAGACAGAGTGGTAAGAACCTTGCATATTTTCATCCTGCCGTACTGTCAGGAACCCTGTATCCTTAACCACCTTTGATTTTTTATTTTTATGCTTGGCCACTTACGCTTATGTACCATGGGCCAAATGCAAAAAGGAAGAAAAGAGATACAGAAGCAGCATTTTGAATTTGTGATGAATGAGGGAGAAGTTCCCCATGAGAGAACAGGGCGTCAGATATACGTATGATACAAAACAAATGGTTGGGAAGGCTGCTCATTATGTTCAGAGATACAGAGAAAGTGTGATAGAGGAATAAATATGTTCAAAAATATAGGGAAAGTGAGATGGATGAATCAATATAGATTATTTTTCATTCTTACTTGCTGATGGTAACACTGAAAAATTGAAGTCTGATGAACTAATATCATTCCATATTTATATTTTCTTCCTATACAGCCTGAATTCCGTATTGCCGCAAATGGTGTTGTCCTAGAAACAGACCAGAGCAGCAAGATAGTCAAGAAGCTCAAGTTGATGGGCACTCCTGACAAAATTTTGAAGAAGACAGCTTTCATCAAGGTATTTCTGTTGTGGTTTTACTTAAGGCATCACAAGGGTGCATGCAGATTGGTGAACACTCCCCAGCTTGTGTTTTCTGGCATGTTTTGCATTCATAAAGTTTTAATTGAAAAGGAAGAGATATGTTTATTTATTTAAGTAGTTTTATCTGCTAATCACATCTCTATTTACAGGACATGTTTCATTCAGATACTGAAATTGCCAAGTTTGAAGGAGCAAAAATTGAAACCCAGTCAGGTATTCGGGGAATCATCAAGAAATTCAGTGGAAACAAAGGGCATTTCCGTGCTACTTTTGAAGATGCAATAAAAATGAGTGGTAAGCATGCTTGTATCATGTATGTATTTGTGTTCTAATCCATATTGGTAGAATAGAATATACCCCTGTAGTGTTTCCAAATATTGTGGCAAATGTATTTGTAATTGCAATTGTTTTAGTGGGGCAGCCTTCCTTTGTCTGTATTTCCTCCTTCCGAAATTGACATCTCTTCTGGCCACTCCATTTGGTTGCTTTTACAGGAGCATTGCTAGGTGGCCTTTTTTTTTTTTTATTTGTTTGAATTTTGCAGATGTGATTATCCTGAAGACATGGGTCCCCCTGGAGATGGCAACACACTGTTTCCCGGTCCGCACACTGCTGCTCCCACCCAGTGAGAAGGCAGCTTGGCAGGGCATGAAGACCCTTGCCCAAGTGAAGAAGAGCAAGGGCATTAAGAATCTTGCAAATCCCGATTCATTGTACACAGTAAGGACTTTTTTATTATTGTAATTTATGAGAATGAGTATTGAATGTTGACCAGATATTGTGAAGAGTATGAAAATATACTCATCGCTTTATTCTCCATTATTGAACAAGACATATCTGTAAAGCAGTTTAATACAAATATTATTCTTTTCCCAGCCCATTACTCATAAAATGAAAGACGGTGAAAACTTACTCATTACTGCACTCTGCACAATGCAGCAAACCATACCAATAGATTAATTCAGCATAAATATTAATTTGGCAATCTCTCCTTCCCAGCCAATCACTCAGCGGCGTGAGTATGTGCCGCTTCCCCTGAAAGTCCCCAGAGAACTCCAGAAAGCCTTGCCATACAGTGAGAAGCCAAAGATCACGCCTAAGAGTGTCCAGGAGCAAAGGGTCTTAGTTGTGAAAGATCCCAAGGAAATGCAGGTAAGTGTGCAGTGGTACTCTTCTGTATAGTGATTTTCATGTCTAGCCCAGGTATCTTATTTCAAGTAAAACTAAAATTCATTATCATAGATTCCATAAGAGAACATCTTTCACTGCAGGTCAGACTTGGATGTTAGAAATGAGTCACTGATTGTTTTTATCTATTTGGTCTAATGAGACTGTTAATTAACAAATTACATTGGTAAAACCAGGAAGGTAGACTATTGGAATATTATATATATGTCAGTATCATGTAGGCTTCATAATTTTATTGACTCGATCGTCTATTCCAACATTTACAGATGGACATGTTTATGAAACGGTTGAAGACAATGATGGAAGACAAGATCCACAAGGAAGAAAGAGAGAAAGAAAAACTAAGAAAGAAATTCCAGAAGGACATTGATGAGCGGGAACACATGCGACAAGTTAGAGAGAAGCGCAAGAAGGCCGTTGCCTGCAGATTCAAGAGCAAAAAGAATGGGAAGAAAAGCATTGTTTGAAACTAATAGAGCACATGTTTTATACTGGTCTTGTACATGTGAAAAAACAAACAGGCATTGTTATACATAAAGTGTTTTAACTAAGAACTAGTATTTTGTTTCCTAGAGGCATGGTATTGTTGTATCTTATTGATTGACCGAAGGGACAAGAGCAGCAGGACAAGTCGTATTTAGGTATAGTGGACAGGAATGGAATTTGAGAAGCTGGAATTGGCACTATTTTTAGAGGGAAATTCCCATGAGGAAATGGTGTCAGAGACAACTTCTTTACAAATTATTAAAAAGTTATAGTGCATCATAATAAGACCATATTTTTCATACATTAATACTTATAGGTATCTCTGCACCATTAAGTAATAAGGTGTGTTATTGCAGTTGCTGATTATTATAGCATTTATTCAGAGAAAAGGGCATCAGTGTATTAGTTTTGGTAGTAGTAGTATAGTTATTGTAGTGGTGGCAATAGTAGTAGTAGTAGTAGTAGTAGTAGTAGTAGTAGTAGTAGCAGCAGTAGTAGTAGTAGTAGTAGTATAGTGCCTGACCTGTTAGAGGGGAAAGCATCCCAAACTCTCTCTGAGAGTTGGGTTATAAGAAGTGGCTTTCCCATCTCGCTGGTCAAGGGTTCGATCCCCGGTGCTGGTGAAACCTTTTCTTGGTCTGGATTATTTTTTCGTGTTTTCGTGACTCGCTGTACAGTACGTGGTTGTGTGGGTATATAACGGAGTGGTATATAGTAGTAGTAGGGAAAAATTGTAACAGTGGAAAACACACAAAAGGACAGAAAAGGTAAATGCAAAGTAAAAGACGAAAGTAAGCAAAAGTGAAGAAAGTAAAGGAAAATAAAACAGAAAAGCAAAAGTCGGTGGAAGCAGAGTGTACATAAAAACAGAACCCAGTGTAGAGTGAAGTGTATGCGTGTGAGGAATGAAGTAATTAAGAGTGTGTAGTGAAATATCTAAGTGTGAAGAAGCACCAATGAGGACCTAAGACGCGATACTAAGCGGGACAGCTCACAAGAAGAAGAAGACTCCTCCATTAGTGCGCCGTAAAGAAGGCGTCGTTTGTTATTGTTGCCCTGCCAGAGCCTGACGCCCCCCGCTCCACGAGTCCTCCCGCACACGGCCACCCAGAGGCGCGGCATCACATAACAAGCGCTGCCGAACCGCCCGCACCTCCAGGGCTGTAGGGGCCGTGGCTCCATGAATTGCCCTGCCCTCTGAAGCGCTGAGGAAGAAGTCTGAGGCGGGCGGGAGGGCGGCGCGCACACCCAGGCGGCCTGACGATGGCGAGCCCCAGCAGCGCCGCGGAGCCCCACGAGTATGAGGAAGTGCCGGAGGAAGTTGTGGTGAGGGAAGACACACAGTAACATGGCAGTTTTGCATTATAAGATTACACTAGATAAAAATACAGGAGGCCTGGGCGTCGCCATCAAACTAGAGCCAATTTCACAGTCCAACACAGTGGCTTTGTAAGTTTAAATCTTTGGCATTGGTTCACTCATCATGGTAAACTGTGAAAGTGGCCCCATGCCCAAAGCAGCCAAAACCCGAGGCTCACCATTGCTAAATTATAGGCAAACCAGATTGGCAGGATCATTTTGGCATTGGCTCCCGTGGGTCCTCTCCTCCCCGCTGCTCTGCCACACAGGGTTCACAGTCCCAACACATATCATTTTCTCTCGTATGTTGGCTATAGGTAACATATGAAAGAAGAAATAGGTGTTCGGGCTGTGTGGCAGTGTGGCAGGGAGGAGAAGACCCACGGGACCCAGTGCAAAAATTATCCCCCCAATCTGGTTTGCCAATAGCCCAAAGCATAGTAAGAAAATCACAAGCATTTATAGATTTAATTATACCTAACATTTCTAACCTAAACTAACCAACTGGGGTGGGCTTCATTCCCCACTGACCCCTCAATGATTTAGGCCAACCATACAAAACCTATAAACCTTCAGGAAGTTTTTTCATTAGTAATTATTTCTGTGCTCATGTCAAGGTTGAGAATTCTTCAAAAATAATTGGATTAAATTAGATAAGTTAGTTTAACCCTTTCACAAACCAATAGTTTAATAAGTTTCTCTTTCCACTGCGACAGCCGTCTGGGGCTCATTGGTTTTGTAAAAGATTATTCTGCCTTATGAAAGAAAAAAAAAAAAATGCAAATAAATAGCGTAGTTTACTGACTCTGAAAAAAAACATTGAGTAAAGATAAATGAGAAATGCATACCTTCACCACCTCGTAGCTTGAAACCTCCTGAGTTGACTTTTTATGATGTATATGCCAATAAAAGGGGATTTTTATGAGGATTCCAACGTTATCATTGAAATTTTCATACGACCCGTAGTTCTTGAAAAAATGGAGGAAAACTATATTTCTCTATTTATTCTGTTCTCTCCAGTAGAAGAAACGTCTCAAGGGCAGCAAACAAAGCACAACGGGCAGGTCAAGGCGGTCAAAATAGAAGTCAATTTTGTCTGGAACAGAGTTTTGATAATAATAACAAATATGACTATTAGTGCACCTATTTGCTGTCTGGAAGAACTTTGCCAGATGCAATAAT
This sequence comes from Eriocheir sinensis, assembly GCF_024679095.1. Taxonomy (NCBI): domain Eukaryota; kingdom Metazoa; phylum Arthropoda; class Malacostraca; order Decapoda; family Varunidae; genus Eriocheir; species Eriocheir sinensis. The sequence goes on from NC_066535.1 coordinate 6,663,617, forward strand.
AATCATAATAATACCACTAAGTCTCTCTCCTTAACTCTCTCTGATGGAGTTTTTTTCACTTTTTCCATCATCACCATCACTTTCATGAGAATCATCATCATGCTCTGTACAAATGGGTCTCAAAATCTCTTCACTTGATAATTTCTTAGCCATATTTTCTAATAGTAACAGTTACTGGTCCCTGCGAATATAAAACAAAATATTGTATCACAGCACAATCACTTTACATCGGAAGTAGGAATAAATTTCATCTGACAACTGTAATCTAGGCTTACCAGGCTCCGGACACAATTTAAAGGAGCGACAGTCTGCGCTCACAGGCTGCCTGCTGAGAGGCAACTAAGCCACAGGCAATTATCACTTCAAATCCAACGGCACGAGAGAGTTGACTGTTAGTTTATTTTATAGGTCTAGCTTGGATCTTTGGCTCAAAATATTTTGATGCGATTCTGAAAGATACTTTATTTTTAGGCGAATTTTACATTTCTTTTTATTTACGCAATTTGAGTAAAAAACTCACATAAATGATTCCATTTTGATGCGACTCGCGTCATGGTGCATGAAAGGGTTAATGTTAGTATTAGCTAAAGGTCAGGGGTGAGGCTAAGATTAGATCAGATTCAGGGTTGGATTTGTGTAGTCAGACTAGGTTTGGATTAGGTCCAGGTGGCATTAGAGGATGCCTTAGCTATGGTTCTTGTTTTAGTGTACCTAAAATTTAATGTTCATTGTGACAGGTTTTTTTCTGTAAACAAAAGTAAATATCTAGATGGGGGCACACACTGGTGAAAAATCACTTTTGATATTTGCAAAAACCATACCTATTTGGGTAAATTGGAAGAGGTAGGCAGATGGTTGGCAGATAATGTAAAGTAAAACTACATGCTATACAGCTGTCTAATTATGATATTAATTAAAACACTTCTGGTTAGCATGCTGGTGCCTCTTCTTGGTTTCAGCCTTTGTGTTAGGTGCAGCTCATTCTTAAAGTCATGAAAGGCATGGAGTCAAAAGAAAGTAAATCCCGTACCATGAAAGGTGTTTCATCTCTCTGGGAGTTGTGTAAATCTGGAGGTAATATTCAGTTGAAGATTCTGAGTAAGTCATTCTTCTGTTCTCTTCACAGGAAACTTCCTTCATGTGTGGGAGTGTTTCCTGTTGTTTCCAACCACAGAAGACTTCAATGCTCATCATTGTCAAGTAGCTGAAGTGGATAAGGTAGAGGATGTTGCAACAGAGGCTGTGGGAGACAGCGAGCCCTCCACCTCAGTCTTGGATGTGCCACAGTCCACGGAATGTGTGCATATAGGTGCAGTCTTTGTTTCTTTTCAGTTTTCAGCCAAAAAATTACCAGATACTCTCAAGGAAACTGCTATAACTAATTGCCTTAATCATTTATGTTGAATCTTGGTGAATTCTTTTGAACACATTTCCCAAAAGTTGTTTAAGGTGTCATGATATGCTAGATTAACTGTTACCTGATAGTATCCTTAAATTAGCAGACAGATAATGAATCACTGCCATAATATCCAGCTTTTCACATTTATTGAGATGTGTACTTAATGCTCCCTTTGTCGGCAGGAGTGTGGGAGGCTGGAGAGTCAGAAGCAGCTATGGAGGAAGCAGTGGCCAGCATTCTTGGGGAGAGAATGAAGCGTACTATAACACCACAAGTGAACCCTGTCCCCGAGGCCCAGCTAGAGGCTGTGAGTGAAGGTGTTGAGGATCCCCAGGTGAACCCCATCCTGGATCACACAGTTGAAGAATGTGAACAGTTGGAAGAAAATGTGGCATTGGAGGCCGTGGAGATCCCAACCACCAACCTTTACATGTATGACAATCCTGTGTACCTCAACCGCCTCATGAAGGACAACACGTTCGGCAGGCGAGTGCGTCATGATGCTCCCTACAGCCACCGCCTAGGTTTGTTGGCTGCCTTTGTCTTTTTCGTTCATCCTTGTTCATCTTTGTACTCATGTTTTTGAGCTCTTTTACTACACACTATTTGCAAGAGCAGCCTCAATGTTTTTTTTTTTTTTTTTTAGGTTCCTTGTTTCCTTGAAAAAAAAAACACCTTTCCACTTCTAACCTTCTATCTAATCGCCAGTATGGGTTCTGCAAGGGGCGTTCTACTGGCAATCTTCTTGTTCTCTTAACTGATTCGTGGTCATCCTCTCTTAGCTGTTTCAGTGAAACTTTCTCAGTTGCACTAGACATATCGAAAGCCTTTGATAGAGTCTGGAACAAGTCTTTGCTTTCTAAACTGCTCTCTTTCGGATTCTATCCTTTTCTGTTCCTTTATCTCCAGTTTCCTTTCCGGCCGTTCTATCTCTGCTGTGGTAGACGGTCACTGTTCTTCTCATAAACCTATTAACAGTGGTGTTCCACAGGGCTCTGTCCTATCACCCACTCTCTTCCTGTTATTCATCAATGATCTTCTTTCCATAACAAACTGTCCTATCCACTCATACGCTGATGACTCCACTCTGCATTATTCAACTTCTTTCAACAGAAGACCCTCTCAACAGGAATTACATGACTCCAGGCTGGAGGCTGCAGAACGCTTAACCTCAGACCTTACTATCATTTCCGATTGGGGTAAAAGGAACCTTGTGTCCTTCAATGCCTCAAAAACCCAATTTCTCCACCTATCAACTCGACACAATCTTCCAAACACCTATCCCCTATTCTTCGACAACACTCATCTGTCACCATCTTCAACACTAAACATCCTCGGTCTATCCTTAACTCAAAATCTTAACTGGAAACTTCACATCTCTTCTCTCACTAAATCAGCTTCCTTGAGGTTGGGCGTTCTGTATCGTCTCCGCCAGTTCTTCTCCCCTGCACAGTTGCTATCCATATACAGGGGCATTGTCCGCCCTCGTATGAAGTATGCATCTCACGTGTGGGGGGGCTCCACTCACACAGCTCTTGGACAGAGTGGAGTCTAAGGCTTTTCGTCTCATCAGCTCTCCTCCTCTTACTGATAGTCTTCTACCTCTTAATTTCTGCCGCCATGTTGCCTCTCTTTCTATCTTCTAACAATATTTTCATGCTGACTGCTCTTCTGAACTTGCTAACTGCATGCCTCCCCCCCTCCTGCGGCCCTGCTGCATGCAACTTTCTACTCATGCTCATCCCTGTACTGTCCAAACCCCTTATGCAAGAGTTAACCAGCATCTTCACTCTTTCATCCCTCACGCTGGTAAACTCTGGAACAATCTTCCTTCTTCTGTATTTCCACCTGCCTACGACTTGAACTCTTTCAAGAGAAAGGTATCTGGACACCTCTCCTCCCGAAATTGACCTCTCTTTCGGCCACCTCTTTAGATTCTTCTTGTGAGCAGCGAGTAGCGGGCATTTTTTATTATTGTTTACTTTTTTTGTGCCCTTGAGCTGTCTCCTTTGTTGTAAAAAATAAAAAATGAATATATATATAGATAGATAGATAGATAAAAAAAAGTGATAAGATCAGTGATTGTAGATTTAATACATTACAATAAGGGTGTGTGTGCTCTTCTAATTCATTCTCATACCTAAGGGAAAGAATTTTTATCAATCTTTTTCTAGACACTATGTAATCTTTATACTTCAGTTGAATTTCCTAAAGTATTATCATCCATTTATAGATACTAATGGACATAGTGCATATGAACCATTAAACACACCCTAGCTTTGGGATGGTCTAGTAACAGCAGCTATGGTGCAATAAAAGGTCTGAATAGGTATCTTAAGGGATTAAGTGTAAATAGACAACACTCACTTAATATAGATCATATGTTCACTTGTCACGTTAATTAAATAATCTTATACAACATAGATACCTTACTAGTATGGAAGCTAATCTCCATTGCTGGCCAAATCTAGGAATGTCAAGAGTCTTTTTTTTTGTTTCAGGTCCATGGGATAATAAATCCAGTCGACTTCTCATACAGCTTCTTGGTGAATACCCAAAAGCTTATTTCATTTTAGACAAAGAGTGCAAGAGAACAGAGGCATGGGAGATGATCCGCTACAAGCTGGCAGAGGCAGGGCACCAGTTCACAGTGTTGCAGGTAATTTTGGCAGCGTCAGCAGCATGATTATTGGACATCCCTACTTTCACTTTTAATAGTGTGTCAATTGAAGGCAAACTACCTCAAAACTATCTATTTATTTGATGTGGCACCATATTTAATGACTCAATGTCAACTTAATATGAATCTTTCCTAATTAACTTGAGTTGAATGTGACATTGATACATTATCCAAATAATACCTGCTGATCATGAAAACATACCGCCTACTTATTGTTCCTCCAGAATTTGTTTAATGAACCAGAAGCAGATCAGTGTGCTCAGCCAGTTTCTGTTATGTAGTTTTCAGAAAAAAAAATTATGTATAGTTTGGTGAATTATTTAATGTGTGCTCAAGGCTTGAATACTTCCCCAGATTCGCATGCGGTGGCGAGAGCTGTGTAAAAAATATAGGAACACTGTCAATCATAATGACATGCATAACACACGAAAAACGTGCCAATTCTTTGATGAACTAAATGTTCTCTTTGGTAAGTATGAGTATTTAGAAATTAAGATTGATCTAAGATGTACAGTATTGGTATTAGTGATTGGCACTTGCTTATTGGTTGTGGGGTTGGATTTCTTATAATGCTGTTAAATATCTTGGTATTATCTTATTGATAGACATCTGTTAGTGAATCTTGTTGAAATTTCTAGTGTAGCTGGAAAACAAAAAAATGGACTGGTTATTTTTGTAGTTCTTAATCCTATATACAGAAATAGAAATTAAATGGGATCATGGTAGATTAGTTAGAAACCACTTCAAATATTTTACATACTCACAATCAACTATGGCTGCTTTGAAGGTGTTTGGGACCGGCCGGCCACCCTTCTGCTGATACGACAGCTTGAAGCCAATGGCGGTAAACCACTTGGTCAGAATGGAGGAACTCGCATGAGGATCAAGGTGTGGGAGCACATCAGGCAGGTGCTGGCCTCACATGGATACAAGTAAGTAATGTAAATCTGCACTAACATGGAGTGACTGAGATAAATTTTTAACTTGTTGCAGCTTTTACATCACAAGTTATTTCCCTCACTGCAGGTACACCCCCGACCAAGTTCAAGGCCGCTGGAGTAATCTAGTGACTCTCTACCAGAGAATGGTGGAGCATAACGCTCGGCCCCACAATGAACCCATAACGATAGCCTTCAAGGACCATATTGAGCGAATATTCAATTATGTTCCAGAACGCAACTCAAAGTGGCTGAAAATCATGGAGAAACGTGGAAAGACACCAAAGACAATGACAAGTATGTGATGCATTTCTATATATGTATATTTTTATGATTATTAGGAAGACAAATAAGGACCTAAACAAATTGAAACATCAAAGCTTTTCCTATACTTGTTCCCTGATACTATAATATAAAAAGAAAGAAAAAAATTATTGACCCAATCACATTCATGTTTTCACTTTCACACACACACACACAAAGTAACCTAGTTTTTGAGGGTGTGGTAGGTATGGACAAGTTAAATTCTTAGCCCATCACTATCCAATTTCTGTATTTTAGGAGTCACAAGGCTACTCTTATTGACCGGGTGGTCTGGGTTAGAAATTCTCATTGTACTTCAGAAAAGTGGACTGTGGCGATGGAGAGGAATCTGCTGACTTACTACCATGAGAGAGTGTATCGCTTCAACAACGACCATGTTGATAACAGTATTCTGTGGAAGGAAATAGTGCAAGTGAGTACTATCATGGATTTTCTTGATATTTACATTTCAAGCTCTATAGTTTAGTGACGGTTTTGCAAATTCAGAGTTAGCAAAAACATTTCATGTTTCTTCCCCACAAATTTGGCTATCTAACTCTCACTTTAAGCCAATTGACATTCAGCTGCAATCTTGAAAAATAATGAAAATAACAACTACATCAGCATTAGTAACAATGATAATAGCAATAAATATGTTTGTAATCCTATGCTCTCACTGGGAATACATTTTATGGAGTGCCTACAAAATATGAAGGAAAACACAAGTAACAGATGTAATATAGCATTATTATATCTTGACAGAAATTAGAGGAGGATGGCCACAGTTCAACCCCTGAAAAGGTGCGAGTACGCTTCTATGAGCTGACCAAACAATTTTCCCTGTCCGAGCAGCACAACTCCCAGCCAGGCACCATACGGCGAGAATGCAAGCACCACGAAATGTTGTCTGAGGTAAGTGCAAAGATTTCCCTCTAGTATAGTAAAAGGTTTTCATGTATGTATTAGTGTTATAGTGTGTATGTATTAGTGTATCAGTGATGTTGTATGGAGCAGAAACATGGGCTCTAACTAGAAAATTGATGGAGGTATTGAGAGCAAGTGATTGCAGAATGCTGACGTATATGGCGGGGATCAGGTGGCAAGACAGGGTGTCCAGTGCAGATGTAGCTAACAGATGTGGAGTAGAGGACCTGGAAACAGTTCTCAGAAGGGAAAGACTCAGATGGTTTGGACATGTAAAGAGAGCAGGGGAGGATACAGTGCTGGGAGTTTTGGAGAGATTAGAGGTAGAAGCAAGGAAGGAGACCAGTTGGTAGACCTAGGAAAACATGGAGAAGGTGTATACAGAAAACTTGGCATTGATGGGATTGGATGATCATCGGGCAGAAGACAGAATAGAATGGAGGAGAGCCATAAAGCGTCCAACGGCTCAGGAAGAGTGAAAACTGACGTTAAACGAAATGATGATGATGATGATGTATGTATTAGTGTAATTTATTTGTGTATTTGTACTATTTGTACTTCAAAATTAATTTATTGATTTTTTTTTCAGATTTATAATATCTACAACTTTTGGCCGCACGACAGATCCTCAATCAAAATGGAAAAGACAAACACCATAAGAATGAGACAAGGTAAGAATCCAGCCACACTGAATCATCATTTTTATCTTCATTATCATTGTTATTATCCATATTACTTATTATTATTATTATTATTATTATTATTATTATTATTATTATTATTATTATTATTATTATTATTATTATTATTATTATTATTATTATTATTATTATTATTGTTATTATTATTATTATTATTATTATTATTATTATTATTATTATTATTATTATTAATTATTTTTCTATTATTATGACTATCATTATTATCATTATTACAGTAAACCTTTAATAATTCAGAATTTGGATGAAAATGTCTGACTTATCAAGGTTTGACTGCATAATCATCAACATTGAAAATTTTGTGCACTAAACACCTTTTTTCTTCACAGTTAACGCTCAATTGATGTGGAGTGAAGATCAGTCCCGCACACTGCTGCAGCTTTATCCACAAATCCTGGTTTCTCATATTTCAAATGGGGAGCATCAGCCCATGGAAGAATTATGGCTGCAATTAGCAAAGGCATACATGAATGCCACAAATGACAGAAAACAATGCTATGAGGTATTTTGCTTTTTTTTTTTTTTTTTTTTTTTTTTACCTCATTGATTTATATGTAAATGTTTCTTTAAATATGAATAATTCCCAAGACCTCGTATTATGAATTATTTCAGGTTTATCGTCTGTCTAAAGTACAATGGTATGAAGTTCACGCTTTTATTTCAGATTGAGGAGCATTTTGCTGTTCTGCGCCGAGGATACCGCAGCCAGAACCCTTTCCCTTTTGTTGCCGAAATGCAGCTCCTGGAGGAAACAGAATCAACGTTGGGCTTTACTCAGGAGGCCTCACCCACGACCAATGACCAGTTAGTCTCTTATTGGAGCCACAGAGCTGCACATCTTCTGTTAGATTTCGTTATTCATCACCGCCAAGAAGGAGTTAAAAATTCTGGGCTGTTTGAAGTGATCAGTAAAGACCTTGCTGACTATGGTTACAGGTAAGTGTTATGTGTTACAGAAACACTTGTATGACACCAACAACAAAGCTACAATACCTGCAAGTATTGCCTGAACGACGGTTGTGTTTATTGCAGGTACACTGGAGAAGAGTGTCGCTTGTACTACTCGTTGCTGAGACAGCTGTACACCAATAGGCTGAGGACCATCAGGCGTAATAAAGAAATGATTAAGCCCTTCCCATACATGGACAAGATGGCAGAAGTAGATGCTGTGGTGTCTCAACCAAAATTTATCGGTAGGTTTAGTGATGTGTAGGAGTGGTTGAAGAAAACAAAATTTTAACTGGGAAAAAGGAAATTTCATCTGACTTTTTTTGACAGGGCATAATATTTATTTCAGCAGGACATATTGCTGATATTCATACACAGATTGTCTTTTTTTCTGTGCACACTGGGAGGTATTGGTCCCAATTGAAAACCATACAAACTTTTGGTAAGAAAAAGACATCAGACTCAAAATCCAATGACTATGAAAATTTAAAAAAACGGTGATAAAGTTGGAAAAAAACAAAATTAAGAATGTAAAACATCTTGCTAGACTATCACTTGCTGTCTGATGTAATATTCTCTTTTAGGGTATATCCATAATTTTGGGTAAATGTATAAAAAAATCCATACAATAATTTTATTTTGCATACACTCCTAATGAAGTATTTCATTTAGCTAGTTAACTGGGAAATAACCTTACATATTATTAATACCCAGGAAGCTTCTTATTAAAGATTCAAAGTCATGATAATATTTTTTTTTTCTTTTTACGTCGCGGCCTATTGCGCCGGTAGGCTTGTTCCCGATGGGGCCTGATGGTCAACCCAGCCCGTTCTGGTGCAGGCGAGTGTTTATAGCGGCGCCATGTTGTTTTGGCTCATGCTGCCCCCCGAAGCTCATCTTTGAGCCTCTCTTTGGAGAGGTAATCTAGAGTCTGGGTTAATGGGTGGTCTTCAGGGCAGCATGTGGGTAATCTTTGGCCATTCGGCAGTAACTGAAAAATCCCAGCTGTGCGGCAGCCAGGATTCGAACTCGCGTCCCTCCTGGAGCTCCTGAATGTGACACTGGCACGCTAACCACACAGCCACCACCTGTTTGAAAGCTGCATATATTCTACTTACCGCTTGAAAGAAAGTATAAATATCTTCCACAGAAACACCAGAGAGCCGCTTAGCAGTGTTGAGTGCTGCCATCTCAAAACTGAAGGAGCTGAAAGAAGAGGATGGCAAGATACAGAGGGAGCACATCCCTGCCTGGCTTGTGGACCTGAAGATGTTCCTCAAGCGCAATGAGATAATTCATCCAACACCCTCCGTCAAGTGTGTACGTGACAAGTCTTATGTTATTGTCAGTACTCGGGCTGAATTGTTTTCAGATGTTTGGAGACCATAAAGATGACTGTGGCAATGAAGTGAAACTAAGGTGCTGAATGTGGCAAGGGAAAAGCCAGAAATATAAATTATGAGCACTGAAAATTTTGGGAAATTCCTTATGCTTGATGACATATTTCGACATATTTTCCTTAGTTGAAATTGTGCATTTTAAAGCATAATAATGGTTTTCACATGTTTGTTCTCATTAATATCATGCACTTAAAATGGTGCGAGAAAACTTATGAAGCATAGAATATGACAGACCATCAGTATGCACCTTATGGTTACTGTTGCACTTTGCAGTTGGCTCGGATCTTAAGTGAAGCAATAGAAGATTCCTCCCTTGATGCAAAGTTTGTGGAGTGCCACACCATCCTGGGTTGTCATTTGAACTTCCTGAAGTTGATATCAGGTATGTTTTTCAGTACTTATTTATTTCAAGAGAATATCAAAATATTTAATAACAAATGAAGAGATGGGTACTGTTAGATGACACAGACTTTATATTTTCAGGGAAAGGAATCTCTAATGTAGAAAGTTCTCCTACTATCAAAAGTAAAGGAAGAAATACAAACCCTAAAAGCAACCCTCAGCCAAGTAAGTATGTCCCTGATTTGCCTTACATAATGTTATGATGAAAATATTTACTCGTTTAAAAGCTTAAATGAGAATCTTTTAAATCCCCAGAGTGCTTTGTAAATTTTTACAATGGCCTTTCACTTCTGTCTGCATCCATCTTTGAATCAGTGCAAGGAATACACTGTACTGTACTTAATAAATGATGGACAAAACTTTGAGAAGATGGCACATGATGTATTATGCTTTTGGTTTTGTGGTGGATAGGGAGAGAATATGCCATGAAAGAATGATGAACAATTCTTTGGTGTTACTGAGGTAGAGGTAGTGGTAAGAGAGGACATGGGAGGAATCTTCAGGCTCATTGCAGCCCCTCACCCACACCTCATCCCGCAAGGAATATGTCTTATTGGCCATTCCTATTACTTTTAGTGCATTTCTGAACACAGATTGAACTCAGGAGCACTGCCTTACTTGCCTTCTCCCAACCTCTTTTCTCTGGGTTCAAGGAAGTCTCTCCTCCCACCTTTTCTCTGCTGGTACAAATGGGAAGTCTGTCATTTTCATTTCCTCAGAATCACTGATAATTTTTAGATACAAATTATACCAACATCTTGTTTGAACTTGGAGTATGAATTTTATTTCCACAAAGCCTAACCATTTGTAGAATATGGAACTGTGCAGTGGACAGAGAAGAACTTGCTCACCATGCTAAGAGTCATCAAGGAATGGAAGCTCTTGTGTCATGATGATGCAGAAGTGGAGGCGATCCTTGGCATTGGTCATCCTCTGTGGAGGGAGGTGGCATCCAGGCTGAGTGACCACTACAAGGTTGACCCAAACAAGTGTTTCGAAAGATTTATTCAGGTAAGCTTTTTATGAGTGATAACTATTAATATTATTTTTATACTGCATTAATTATTACTGTGCAAAAGGAGTTGTGTGTAATTTTACATAACAAGTCCTAGAAGCTTGTGACATGTGAATTAAAATAATTGCTCTATGCTGCAGCTGTGGCGGGAGTACAGGAGTGTGATGACCTTCAATGCTCGCCTTGGCACTGCTGAAGGAGCAAAGTCTGTAATGTGCCAGGACATGGTGGGGTCCATCTTGTCACTCCATGTTTTCCATGATGCTCAGCTGGATCCAAGAGGTTTGTGGAGTTCCTGTGTGTATGCATATTAATGTAGTAGGTTGAGTATCATATTCTAAAAGGCAGCAGCATAAATATTTCGCTGCAAAACTAACATGTAAATTTGAGCAGAATGAACTAAGTCATTGTTTGATTGCCACAGATAGATGGTGGGCAAGTGAAGAAGGCAAAGGCTGGAGTAAAGAGGAGACTATGGAATTGATCTTCACTGTCAGAGAAGTGTGGAGCAGTTTGCCTGAGGTTAATTGGGATGTGGTAAGGCTGCTTGTACATTCTCTATTAATATATTTTTTTACAAGTATGATTGATCCTTAAAGTTTGAGACTAATTAGAAATTCATCATTATATCCATGACCCTCAATTTCTTGGACCAATACAGGGAAGGGTTGTCATGAAAAACTTGTGTGTTAGGGTTTTTGTGAATTAATATATTAATGAAATATTAAACCTTTGTTCAGGGGTTGGTAACATGCTGCTCCAGAACTGCAAGTAACTTTAGGATCCTTTTGTAACTCCTGATTCTTTTTAGATAAATTGTTCACCCCTTTAAGATGAAGACATCATATGCCACTTTTCCTGGCAGTATTAGTTATAGTTATAGTTATATGGAACTTCCAAACCACTAAACATTAAAAGGGTAAACTATTATCTATGATTTACATAAATCTAAAGTCTAAGTAATGTATAATTTTACCATTTTTGTCAAAAGCTGTTCTGTAAAAGTAACTTTCAGTAATAAATAAACTTTTTTTTCATAGGTGTGTCAGTTGCTGGCTAGTAGTGGATATAACCACTGTTCTGAAAGCTCCCAAGAAAATTTTCATCATCTCTATGAAACTTACCAGGCAGCACACGAACATAACAAAACATGCAGCATGAGAACTCGGAGGCGACCTCCATTCTACTATAAGCTGAGAGACCTCTTTGGCAGTGATAATGTAAATTTTGCAGTTGTAAAAGGCAAGTATTCTTCTTTTGGACTTTGAATGCTTTCATTATCATCATCATTATTACCCAGATCTCAGTTCTTCTACACTACACTAAACATCCTTGGACTATCCTTAACTCAAAATCTTAACTGGAAACTTCATATCTCCACTCTTACTAAATCAGCTTCCTGAGGGTTGGATGTTCTGTATCATCACTGCCAGTTTTTTCCCCCTCCCAGATGCTGTCCATATATAAGGGCCTTGTCCACCCTCGTATGGAGTATGCCTCACGTGTGGGCAGGCTCCACACACAGCTCTCTTGGACAGAGTGGAGTCTAAGGCTTTTCGTTCCATCAACTCCCCTCCTCTTACTGACAGTCTCCTACCTATTAAAATCTACTGCAATGTTGCATCTTTTTTTTTCTACTGGTGTTTTCATTCTGATCGCTCTCTGAGCTTGCTAACTGCATACCTCCCCCCCTCCCATGGCCCCGCTGCACTCGACTTTCTACTCTTGCTCACCCCTATACTTTCCAACTCCTTTATGCTAGAGTTAACCAGCATCTCCATTCTTTTATCCCTTCTGCTGGTAAACTTTGAAACAGCCATCCTCTGTCTGGCCCCCTTCCTACGACCTGAATTCTTTCAAGAGGAGAGTATCAGGATACCTCTCCACCCGAAAGTGACCTCTCTTTTGGCATCTTGTTCTGTTTACTTTTATTGGAGTAGCACTTAGCGGGGTTTTTTGTTGCTTTTTTGTTTTATTGCCCTTGAGCTATCTCCCTTGATGTAAAAAAAAAAAAAAAAAAAAAAGATTGAGCTCTACCAATAGATATGCATGCCCATTTGCAAGGATATGTTACAGAAGCTTTACATTTATTTTGAGTATAGTGAAGTTAGCCTTTATTTAGCAGAGTCAGCTGATGAACAAGACATCTCAATGGACAAAACACAAGTATTGCCTGTGCTCGTTAGCAAACTGAAGAGCATCAAAGGCCATCACTGTCACGGTGTTCCAAGAAGGCCTCTCCTGCTGCTTTTGGCACAGGAGCTGAATGAATATTTTCAGTGCATGCCACCAGTCTTCAAGTCCTTCAAGTAAGTGTCTTCAGCCATATTATGAAAGCACTTTGAAGCTTTATAATGGTGGTTTGAGGTGATGGTTTGGCATTTGGTAGATCACTATCCTTTAGTTTGGTTGTGAATCAATTGGCAACTTAAAACAATTGCTTTGAACACTATTCACCAAATAGTGATGAGCAAAAATGTCACACCTGCTGTACTGTAGTATGTGCTCCAGCTTGATATAATAGTTAGATAACCTTGAATTTAAGTGTCCTGTCTCAGTTGGATTTATTTTATAACTTATTCATATCTTTCATTGTCATCCTTTGTGAATTTGCAGTGTGTGGGAACTCCTAATCCATCTTCATGAGGTCCATTATGAGGCTGCAGAAAGGAATACAGAGGTACAGAATGAGGTACACCTCGGGGACCTCTGGCAGAAAAACCCCAAAGCATTGGTGGCATATGGTCTTCTGGCTGTTCCTATTTCTGGTTGGGAGAAGGTTAGTTTTTATATATTCCATCAGAAAGTTTTAACATTAACATGCATGTAAAAATGTTAAAACATGTGATAAAACTGATATTGTGAATTCTCTTAACAATTATAGAAGATTCTCTAAATATTGTAGTTTTTTTTTTTTTTTTTTTTTTTTACAGCAAAGGAGACAGCTCAAGGGCACAAAAAAGTAAACATTAATAAAAAAAAGCCCGCTACTCGCTGCTCCTAAAAAGAATCCAAAGAGGTGGCCGAAAGATAGGTCAGTTTCGGGAGGAGAGGTGTCCTGATACCCTCCTCTTGAAAGAGTTCAAGTCGTGTCGTGGCTTCATGATTAATCATCTATTTATCTGATTTCCATCTTTATTTGATAGTCTCCAAAATTGTATATAAAAACATTAAGTAAAACAAATCAAAGTCAGTCAGAGGAGCAGGAAACACTGTCGTAACACACCCCGGCATGCCCCCGGCAGTGCTTGTGGCTGACATGTTTCTTGACAAGCTATTGCAAGTTACTGGGTCTGTTACTTTCTTCTTTTAACCCCTGCACATATGCTTGTGGGGATGGAATCATTGATTAGAAATGCACACAAAAAAATGCACATGAAGTACAAGAAGTTGGTGCATGAGTGGAAAGCATTTAGTTCAGGTACAAGTTCTACAGACATTTCTGCCTTGAAAAATACTTACAAAGTAGTTAACGTGTACTTAGGGTGATATTTTAGTATTGTCAGATGCATTACAAAAAATATAAAATGAATATGTACACAAAGGGAGAAAAAGGACATATTTTACAAGAGGGAATCTGAGTCAAGAGCTTTTTGTTTCATTTCTTATTAAAAAAAAAATCTGATTGCCAACTTGTAGTGAAATATAAATTTGCTCTTGATATCAGCCTGCATTGAATTATAAACGTCACCATGTTTGAGGGCAGAAACTGTTATGCAAATTTGGTCATGGTAAATATTGTAACTTCTTTTTTGCTTCTCATATTTAATTTTGAGTGGAAAAGTATTGCATGTTAAATATGCTTTTTTTTATCTCTTTAATACATTGGACAAGCCTCTGACCTTAATGTCTGCAATACCTATACACAATTGTTCCTTTTTTGGGCAGGTAAGCACTTGGAGTTTTGAAGAGGTCTGTATACTCGTAGAAGCTGTTATCAACTGGGAGCTTCAACAGATAAGTTTAGATAAAAAAGACAAAGCTATTGCAATGGCTGCAAGTGAATTACTAAAGGCTCATGGCTATGAAAAGAGCACAAAGCAGTGTGAAGAACAGTGGAAATATGTTGTGTCTTCCTTCAGGAGAGGTGGCTACAGACAGTTCACAAATCAGATCAATCTCATCCATTTGTTGTCACCTTGCCTTTTAATGCAGCCAAATGCTCAGCACCTGAATAAGTCAAATATCAGAAGTGAACAACAACAAATATTTTCTGAAAATCAAATGGCAAAAGTTCCTTCATTGCCTGAAACTGACAGTATTGCCATGACACAGAGTTCAAAAAAGAAAAAAATAGAGAACCAAGAAAGTATTACCAAGACATCAAATGATGAAATAGGGAAGGATTGTAAAAATAATGCGTCAGAGAATGTCACATCTTATGTTCAAATAAATGTTTCCAAGAGCAACAGTAAAGCAAAGCATCTTGCCCAAAGTTTTACTGATGAACCGGAAGATAATGAAGAACTAGCTGCACCATCTCTAAAGGAAAACTCAGAAGTCCCCGAAATTATGAAACATAAGTCTGTATTTTTAAAGAATACTGAGAATAAAAGACCAAAGCATACCAGAGGGAGAGGCAAAGTAAAGAGATCTAGTTCTCCTGATACCAATACAGAGTTAACAGGTGAGAGAGTCAAAAGGAAAAGAGAGAGTTCTCCAGTCAGTGTAAAATCTACAAAAGCTGAGCCCCCGGTGCAAAAAAGTGATGATCATTTGAGCGCTAGTAAATCACCCAGAAATAAAGTGCAAGTTGAAGTTTTAAATATAACTGAAAATGGAAATGCAAAATCAATTGAGTGTCAAACAGTGCCAGGATAACCCCAACTAGGACTATCAAGCTGCACTATCCAGCAGACCACCCGATTCCCCCTGGCCTCAAACATCTGTACATTCCCCTGGACATGATTCACCCAGGGTCTTCACCAGAAAATGTGCCAGCGTCTGAGTCTTCAGTTACTGATGTACAAAGTCATCTACATTCCACTCCATCATCATCTGAAGTGTTGTCTGTGTCAAATGTGAAGCATGAGTTAAGTGGTAAAGTTAGTGAGCAAAGTAAGGACAGTGATATGTGTAGTGCCTTAGCCACTGATGCACATGCTGACTCAGAAAGGAAAGCCATCATGAAACTCCTACATCAGTACAGCCAAGAGTGCCAACAAGGAAAGCTAAGATTATTTAATGTAATTCAAGAGAGCAACCAACAGCATATTTCAGCCCTGAAGAGAATACTTTCTGTATTTAGGGAATTACAAAAATCAGTCTGATGTATTAGTGTTGTATTATGTACCAAAAGTCTTATCATAAATTATACTTGGTCTACTGAATTACCATATCAATTGCCAAGACTTTACATGTAGTAGTATTATGTTTTATTCTATTAGCAGCAAATTATAATACACACACACACACACACACACACACACACACACAGACACTGCCTTAACCCCCTTTGACCGCAAAAGGTTTTCTCGGGAGATCCCCCTGAACACAAAAGACAGCGGAAAATGAACTTTGAAACTGAGAAAACATCACAAGAGGTGTATTATAGAAAATTTTCTGGCGCACCCTGCTGTGAAATCCATTTCATTTTAGGTTGTCACATTTGGCTGGAATTCCAAGATTCCCAAAAAATTCCAAGTTTTTATTGGTGTGACGTACAGAAAAAATTATTGAAGAAAAGTTGCTCACTTTCTCACAATGGAGTCTGTAAAATATAGTTTATGATCTTTGACCTGGAAATTTAGTGCCTACAAAGAGCCAAAGTTGCAGTGAAATTCAAAAAACAATTTATTTATTTATTTTTTTTTTTCATTTTGGAATGAAACTCATTGAATAAAAGTTGTAGGAAAGCATCCTTATAACTCTACTGTGAAATCAGATTTTTATTTGGACTGACTGTTTGGCTGGAATTCCATGATTCCCCAAAAATTCCAACTTTTTACCGGTGCGACGTACATGAAAATTTATTGAAGAAAAGTTGCTCATTTTATCACGATGGTGTCTGGAAAATATAGTTTATAATCTTTTACCCGGAAATTTACTGCCTACAGTGAGCCAAATTTGCAGTGAAACTTGATAAATATTTTTTGTAAATTTTTGTAGTTTTTTCATTCTGGAATGAATTTCATTGAATAAAAGTTGTAGGAAAGCATCGTAACTCAACTGTGAAATCAGATTATGAGTTGGACTGACCGTTAGCTGGAATTCCATGATTCCCTAAAAAATCCAACTTCCACTTCCCACTCCTCTGAACATTCCTGCGAACAAGATATTGCATGGTTCATCTAGAACATCATGTACATCAGTGAAGGTGTCAAGACTACCTTCAGCACTTACACACGAGCAGCAACTAAAGGAAGACCGCTAAAACAGGACGTACAGCTGAGGGAATATAAAATTATAAGAAGCTTTATATAAGATAATATTTTTTTACCATAGTTGGTGAAAGAATAGAAAACAATACAATTTCAAATATTTTTTCAGCCAAAATGCACTGATAAAGTAAGTCAGTATACGTAGGCCATCATTTATTTTTAAATAATCCTCAAAACATAATATTTAGGAATTGTAGGCTATTTTTTTTTTGTCACGGAGTGGTGGTAAGGGACAAAAAGGTGCCAGTTAATCACTTGGCTACAATACCAACAGAATAATTAATAGTATATCGCTCTCCGGCGCTGGCGTCATGCTCGTTGCCAGGGAGACTATAGTAATATAGTCTAGCCCACGTCTGATAGAACTATATATGATGCCAGCGGCATCAACGTCATTATGCATGGGGTTAAAAGCACATGATGCTCACACATGATAGCTGCTTGGTTTTATAGATTCAAGGGCAGAACAGGAGAAGCAGCTGTACCTATGCCAGTGAAGCCAACTATTCGACTTGCTGGTCTGAGCCATGAGTCCTTTAAAGAAAGTGTTTGGTAATTTGCTTACTTTAGGAGTTTGCTTGATTTTCAGTTTGCTTGTTTGGCTATTCAGTTGTGTGGCTGCTTCCTTGATTGATTGGCTTGTTTGGCTTCTTGCTTGTGGGCATTTTTTTGTACTTTACCGGTTTGTTTATTTGCTTCTTTGCCTTCTCATTTGCTTGCTTATTTGTTTGGCTATTTGGTGCCTGTAATCATCAGTAATAGCAACCAACATCACGCCTGCACCCGGGCAATGCTTTTAAGGGGTTGGAGCGGAGGAGCCGTTACAAAGAAAGAGTGATGGTGTTGCTCGGTCGTTTGTTTACGTCACGGCCAGCCTCCGCCCAGACCCTGACAACCAGACAGCCTTGGACCTTCTACTATTACTACTACGTTCTATCCTCCCACCCATGAATTTTAAGTGTTGCCCGAGTGTGAGGAGCGTTTATCAGGACAACCACTGAAGGCTGAGTGTGGGGAGCGTTTATCAGACTGGTGACGCCTCAGAGGAAGGTTGGTGAGGTTATTGAGTACTCTTGACACATTTAGGAATAGGATCATCAATCATTATCTCCCTAATCCTGGCCCTTCATCATGTACCAATACCTTTTCTCATCCTAACCCTTATCCTAATCCTTTCCTGGCCCCTTGAATCCCCTGCACAACCCCCGCATATCATGCCACCCAAGAGTGGCCCTCTGCAGGTCCCCTAGAAATTAAATGAAATTATGCATGTAGGTAGATATGGAGAGTCACTACACGCCTCCAATATTGCTCCCACGAGAATAATAATCTTTCCAAGGTCTCACATACTGTTGTACTTCTCTAGTTTTACCAGCTCATCATACATATACAGCATCTACAAGTGATAATAAGAAATAACAGATATTACTCCTCTCCAACAAACTTAAAACACCTGGTAGTTTGGAGGGCTATGAAGACCAGGGAAATTGTGGGGTAAAAGCAGGTATTGCAATGATGCTGTCTACCTGCAATGAACCGTTTCTGTGCTCTACTCCAACTGAGCTTTACATAACCTAACCTCTAGCAGGGGAGGCTTCACCCCCCTCAACCCCCCTCCTAACCAGAGGGGGGCTGCATCCCCCCTGGGCCCCCCCCACATGTATGATGCGCCAGTAAAACTAGAGAAGTTATTGCTAATTTTATGAAATACACATAGGCCGCACTCACACTCACCGCCTCGCCTTTTATTTTGGGTAATGCTTTATAAGAAGTCCACCTCCCCCTTCGCCACTCCAGCCCCCCCTACCCTCCAAGACAAGCCTGGGGAACTGGGGTTTGGGGGGGGAAGCCAAAATCACTGAAAAATGGGCTTAAAAATTTTCCTAGAAAAATTCCTAAATGAAGAAAAATTCCCTAGTCTCGAAAGTAAGTTAAGTACTAACTTTATAACCTAACAGCCCCCTTGCCCCCTGTTAACCAAGAGGGCTGTGCCTCTGACCTCACATGTATGATGCCTGAAAATCGTGTTTTATATATATATATATATATATATATATATATATATATATATATATATATATATATATATATATATATATATATATATATATATATATATATATATTTTTGGGGAGCATATTTAAGCTACTCAACCTAACTTTACGACCTGCTACCCCCCTGGACCCCCCTCCTAACCAAGGGGGCTGCGGCCCCCTGGACCCCCCATGTAGGGAATTTTCCTTAATTTAGGGATGTTTCTAGGGAAATTTTGGAAGCAGTGGGGTACAGGGGGGGCGCAGCCCCCCTTGGTTAGGAGGGGGGTTAGCAGGTCGTAAAGTTCGGTTAGAGTAGTTTAAATATGCTCCCCACCGAAGAAAAAAAAAAAAAAAAGATTTTCCGGTGCATCATACATGTGGGGGCTGCGCCCCCCTTGGTTAGCATGGGGGTGAGGGGGGCTGTTAGGTTAAAAAGTTGGGACTTTCCTTACTTTCGAGACTAGGGAATTTTCCGTCATTTAGGGATTTTTCTAGGGAAATTTTGGAAACCCATTATTTAGTGGACGCTGCATGCCTCTTCCGGATAGATTAGCCCCTGACCCTATAAGGAGTTAGTATGTTCAAGTATTCATGAGGAGAGCAACTTTTGGAGGAGTTTCATTATTCCGACTTTGACCCAGGACAACTACTGTGGCATATGACTTCACATGTTGCCTAAATCCTACTCCTGCCTTCCTAGAGGGTGTTCCTCTCAGTTAGGGGCCACTGCTCTAAAGCAGACAACTGATTTCTCCCACTTGATCTTGTTCAAGTTAAAAATGGGAATATCACCACTTTCCTGCTGTTGAGTTTTGTCAGTTTTCTAATCCCCTCTGTGTTCATGACTAAGATTATTTCTTTCTGCAAATTCAAGTTGATCTCTTGTTTCACATACCCATTTCATAATTGTCAGTTGCTGTTTTATCAATAATTTGGGTACCACCTATAAACTTGAAATCTCCCATAACTATTATATTTCAAATGGATTAGTTTGACTTTAGTTTTGATGTTGAAAAACAGCATTCAAGCTAAGTTCAAAGTTTTCATAATGACTTTCTTTGCAGAATGTGGCAAGTCATGTATTCAACTCAGCTGCTCCACACAAAAGCGGCATTTCAGCATCTCATTACAAAGGGGGTTCGAGGCATTGCAGTTACAGCAAAAAGTTATCAGCACCCCGGGCCACAGTCACCAGAGAGTAAGCCATTACCTTTGTTTTATTAGGATATTCAGTAGTTCTTGAAGGTATCTCATATCTTTTTTATGAAGATGATTTTTTGATGTGTGGTAAATTGTTTTGTAGTAGCAGGAGAAAACTAATTAAATTAAAATGCTGCTCTAATTAGCAGATATTTAAGATGCACTAGGAAAGATATTTGTATTTATGAACATTAATCTTTGAAACTGATTTTTAATGCACTTGTTATAACATTGCCATTTAAGGCCCCTAATATTGTGTAACAATTTTGTAGGTTATGTCGACAGATCTCGAAGAGATACTTTGGAGGATCTGAAACAAAGTTACGAATTCAGTTTTCTCGGTCAAAGCTTGGAGGTTTCACACAGACTCCTCCTCACCAAGAGAATCCTTTCACCAACAATGCTTTCCTGACATCCTATCTTACTCGAGTGCTGCCTCAGCAAGTGAGTTTGTGCTCAGAATATGAACAGATATCCTTGTGTAAATATGTTCTGATGTCTGCTTAAAGTCCCTTAATAATGATGTGACCACAGCAAGAGATTCTCCCTTTGTTTGTCCATAAGCATTGCCTACTCCAGTAGTTTTACTTTTTCATTCTTTCCTTGTGTTTCAAGCATGTCCTTCCATTTTTTTGGGGGTTGTCTTGTTCTTGTTTTCCCAAAAATGAGTTGAAGCAACCAAAGTAGATTTTGAGTGACAAGTACCTGGGGAATGCATCTTGTCACCACTGTTACTTGCTGTTATTGCATTTTTATCCTTTGTTTTACTTCCAACACATAAGTAATTCATCCTGTGCTATAATATTAATTATTCTCTGTATGTCTCCCACTTCCACATGGGGTCAATGTTCTGAGGGTTGGGGCTTGGGGCTAAAGACTACTATCCATATCAGACCCTATGACATACCGTTTTTCGCAAATATCTTTCAAACGAAGACTTGGATCAACATGGTGCTTTGGCACAGATTGTTTCGCACACTCTGCTAATTTTTGATGCTATTGTGCACTGCCAGATGCTGTTAATTATGGCGTTTACTCCTGACTGTGATGGCAAAACCTGCGTGAGCCACTTAACACATTCAAACAGGTGAGGCATGACGTATTTATGACGTGTATCAATCAACTACCTCCACCCCTGGCTTCCCCTACTCCCATCCCTCCCTTTCCCTCCCTCCTCCTTCTCTCCTGCACTCTCTCTCTCTCTCTGTCTCTCTTTCTCTCTATCTCTCTCTCTCCTGTGATGAGAGAGAGAGAGAGAGAGAGATGGGGAGGGTAGGGAGGGATGGGAGTAGGGAAGCCAGGGTGGAGGTAGTTGGTGGATACACGTCATAAATACGTCAAGCCTCACCTGTTTGAATGTGTTAAGTGGCTCACGCAGGTTTTGCCATCACAGTCAAGAGTAAACGCCATAATTAACTGCATATGGCAATGCACAATTGTGTCAAAAATTAATGGAGTGTGCGAAACAATCTGTGCCAAAGCATGATGCTGATCCGAGTCTTCGTTTGAAAGATATTTGCAAAAAACGGTACGTCATAGAGTCTGATATGGATAGTAGATGCTCTTCATGATGTCACTGATGGCACTGGGGTTTGAACTACCTTGCCCTGACTCTTCACTTCCTTGGTTTGGTGCTCCACCCCATCAGACCCCCTCACCCCACACTACTTCACATTCACTATGCTGTGTTTATTATTCAGCATTGACAAGAGTAA
Organism: Eriocheir sinensis; assembly: GCF_024679095.1. NCBI lineage: Eukaryota > Metazoa > Arthropoda > Malacostraca > Decapoda > Varunidae > Eriocheir > Eriocheir sinensis. Next base: position 6,685,676 of record NC_066535.1, read on the forward strand.
AGTTGGACTTGTGAACGTATTGAATTACTAACAACCCCTGAAACCAATCATGTTTGTAATTAGGGGAGTGCCTGTACAGATGAGAAGTGTGATCTCATACCCTGATCCCACATTTTGAATGGAAATATTGGGGTTCATCTTATATGTCCTTCACCTTACATGCTGGAAAATATAATTATCTGCAACTCTATATGCACAGGACATGGATCCACAAACTTATCCCTCTGTTCTCATAGAGTGCGATTATATCTGAGAAATTATCCTCATTAAGACTGAGATACACGAAACTCACAGTATCAACATAACATAGAGGAAAGTGGGGTAAATGATTTGCAAAATTATCACAATCTGCATAATTGAGGGGTATGTTTGGGACTAATGGGGCACAGCATCTGGGGGATAAGAGATAGTGAGCATTGTGGGTTGGGCAGGGAGCTGATGGCAGTCCATGTCTCTGTCTCATTGTCCCTTGAGCCTGTGATGGGTCCCCTTATTCTGGGACACTGGTTAAATGTGACATCCAGATTCTCATAGTTTACCTTGCCCAGGCTTTCCCAGGCACCCATTTGTCGATCAACCCGAAAGGGAGGACAAACTGATGGGTGAGTTGTGCACTGACTGCCCTGGGCCAATATCAAACTTGGGCCTGCAGATTCATAACATGGTGTGCTGATCACTGCAACATGGATTGAGGCATAGAGAAAATTTTAGTTAACTCAGAATTGACACCGAGCAAATAAATCCACAGTGTTATGGTGTTTACCTGTGGGACTTGAGATATATTTTTGTTTCAGGAAGTTGTTGTGATGGGTGTTGTAGACAGTGTATTTGTATAAGTGTAATATTTGAGTATATATTATTTAGTTACAATCACATTTATATGCCATATTAATTAGAATCTGTATATATTAAGGTTCAAGATGACATCTGGAGTGACCTGACAAGATTTGGGAAGAGAGCTGTGGTGGATATTTATCCTTTAGGGAGAGAATGTGAGCTGAACCAGCCGTATGTGAGAACGTTTGATGCCTGGGGAAACAGAACTGATGAATTAGGTAAGGAAATGGAATACTATTTACATAGATATTGAAAGTTTTCTCATACCCCTGTCCTTTACAAAGTTTCCCTTATTTAAATTATTTAGTAGTTTTTGTCAGGTAATCATGAAATTTATTTTTGTAGTTAGTGGTTTGGTTAGCTTTGTCAAGTTGATTAATGTCATTAATTGGCAAGTAAGAGGTGTACTGAGAGTTAAGAAATTATCATTACAGGTATCCGAGAAATTTCACATCTCAGTTTATCTTGTGAACCATTTTTATTTATGATAAATAATTTAGAAATTTAAAATTTCTTAGTAGTCACTGAATTTGTTTTTAACCCCCAAAGGATGGGCTAGAGGGTGATTCTCTGCTCGCAGAACGTGTGCCATTTGCTAACTTTTGGCAAAATAGGTGTTCTTCATCAATGCCCTACATGAAAATTTCAGACAAAAAAAAAAATAGTTCATGCCGTAGTGCTTTTTCACTGCCAATCTTTCATCTACATGATGAAAGAAACTTGAAGTCCCTCAGTTGCAACACGGTGGAGATATGATGGAAAGTACATATTTTGGCGGGACAGAGGATGACGGGAATTCCCACACCCTGCCTTTCTCTGCCCAAGCGGGAATTTATAAATGGCAGAATTTATAAATGTGTGTATTCAAGGGAATTTGTTTAATAAATATAATTTCAGTAACATGCCAAGCCTGGAAGGATCTCAAGAAAGTATCTGCTGAAGAGGGCCTCATAGCAACTGCTTATGAGGGAAAGTATGGACCTTATGATCGCCTCTATCAGATGGTGAAGCTGTTCCTCTTCTCCCCTATTTCGGGCCTCTACTCCTGTCCCTTGGCAATGACAGATGGAGCAGCAAAAACAGCAGTGGTAAGATTCATGAAGTCTGTGTTTTATTATATAAAGTAAAGTATTTTCATTGAAAGCTTGATGCCCATTATTCTCTTGTGTAGCACAGTATATAGAATGTTATAAAGGCATTCTCAGATTTATGACCTCTTGTGTTCATCATTTTAATTAAATAATCAGTTTAAACACCCCTAAATTTTCCATAGAGGTTTGTAACATGCAAGTCAGTGGTGGTTTATTACATGGAGGGTATACAAACTGCATGTATTGCTGGGGAGTACATTTATTCACTTATTCAACATATTTCAGCTAAATCAATACCTTGAAAATAGTAAACTTAATTTTGTTGCTAGATGTTGGGAAATAAGTTTATGCACTGCAGTGTAAACACAAGGAACTATACATACAAAGAACAGCCTTCATCATTTATTTAGGTGGCTCAGCATGTCTGCTTGTCATGATTGCTAATCAGAAAAATTATCATGCCACTGCATGTCTAAAGAGCTCAATGGTAAAAATTGCTTGCTTGGTAACGCAGCCACAAAATTAAATATTACTAGCAATTTACTGTAGGGGTAGGGCGGGTCTATCTGGATGAGGAATGCAGCGTCCTCAACCTCCCCGAGCTGGCTGGTTGTCTTTTTCTCTCTCCTGTTTATGATTCTTTCTTTGGGTTACCAGGGGATTAATCCTTCCAGGGGTCCTGTGTCCCTGCCCTATGGTGAGCATTCAATCCAGGCCCTGATTTGGGCTGGTTGAGGGAGGGGTTTGCACCCCCTCCCCCTATAAAAAATTCTCCTAGCTAAAAGCAAAATTTAAGAAGAGGTCGGGTTCTGGTCTTGCTGGGGGGCCTGACTGTGCGGCAGGCTTCCCTGATGCATCTGCATCCGCATCCAGGGAGCCTGCTGTCAGTGACGGGTGCAGGGCAAAGTCTATGGGACTCCTGCACCTCGGAGGAAGTGCCCCCTAGCTTTTTTTTTTTTTTTTTTTTTTTTTTTTTTTTTTTTTAGGGTGGCCGGGAGGGGGGTGCAGAGGCTGTGCCCGCCTGCAGAGCCAGGCCCGGGGTTAATCTTTGGAGGGCTCTGTGTGTGGGCTCCTGGAACGTCCGGAGCCTTTCGGATGATGATCAACTGCCCTTTCTATCAGATGAGCTCATAAGGCCAAGGGTGGACATAGTGGCACTCTGTGAGACGAGGAGGCCTAACAGTGGTGAGATCAGTGAGGGGGGATTCACCTTCTACTGGTCTCGCATGAGCAATAGCTTCCGTCTCAATGTGGTAGCTATGGGCATCTCCAGCCAACTGCTGCCATTTGTGGTTGAGGTTACTCCGGTTGATTAGCGTATAATGCGAGTGAGGCTGAAGCACACACTGGGCTTCATGTCTCTTGTTGCAGTGTACGCTCCTACCGAGATGTGTGAAACGGAATAGAAGATGTTATGCACCAAATTCAACTCCTTATTAGGCTAGTGCCCTCCATTGGACTCACTCATTGTCTTGGGTGACTGGCACTGATAGAGTTAACTACAAACTATGTATTGGTCCTCATGGCTCTGATACCAAGAACATCAACAGCTCTCTTCTCCTGAGTTTTGCAAGATCCAGGGGGTTGAGAATTGCAGGTTCTTGGTACCATAGACCTGAGCTACACCGCTGGACTTGATATAGTGATGCTGGAGGGGTAGCTAAGGAGATTGACCACATCCTCGTAAGTACTCGTTGGAGGATCCTTCAGAACTGCAGGGTTTATCGGAGTGCTGATTTCGTTGCAACTGACGACAGGCTTCTTGTTGCAACACTCAAGCTTCATGTCGGGTCAAGAAGAATCTCGAGATGCAACAGTACCGTGTTCCATCTCGAAAGGGTGAAAGACCTAGCATGTTCTCAGGAGTATGCAGTGAGGCGGTGGCCGAGTGGTTAACGTGCGGGTGTGGTGAGTCCAAGGACCTAGCATGAACTAGGTTCGAGTCCCCACTGAAATACACTGATTTTTCAAGTCATCGCCAAGTGGCGTAAGATTACCCACACATGCTGTCCAAATCTTCAATCAACTTTAACTTCAGTGACTTTGGTCAAAAGAAGCACCAGGGGGCAGCATGGGCCAAACAAGAGTCATACATCATGGCAGCCACTATAAATAAAATTAGCCTGCGCCGTTAATGGGCTGGGGCTGTCTATACGGCCCCTCAAGAAACCCTACCAGTGCTACAGGCAGCACACAAAAAAAAAAAGGTTTGATGTGCTCAACACCCTTGATGACCCTGTAGAACTGTGGAATACCTTCAAATGTGAGATTCTTTAAGCTGCCAAGGAGTGCATTGTAGAGCACCCGAGATCTAGGAGTGGCTTTGCCTGGCGGAGACGCTGGAGAATATTGAGGAGAGTAGCGCTGCCAGACTTGTTGGGAATTGGGACCAATATAGGACTCTGTCACATAGGATTAGAGCTCTCCTGAGGAGAGACAAGAAGAGATATGTCAGGGGTCTCGCTGAGGAAGTTGAGGGCCATATAAATACAAATGACGTCCGACCTGCTTACTGAGCCCATAAGAAACTCTGCTCCAAGTCTCCCTCTCAGGTGAGCACTATCTGAACCGCTGATAGTTGCCTTGTTGTGGACATGGATGGGCAGAGGGCTCGTTGGGATGAGCAGTTGTACACGACAGACCCTCCAAGTGGGCAGCTTCCAATTGCTGGGTTGCAGGTGGCGGATCCTGATCCGCCCATCGACGAAAGTCCACCCTCTCTTTACGAGGTCAAAGAGGCTGTGGCAAATTTGAGGGGTGGAAAGGCACCTGGCACCTGTAGCATCAGTGCAGAGCTGCTCAAGGCTGGAGATGAGGCCATGATCCATGGGTTGCATGCAGTCTTGACTGCCGTATGGCAGTCTGGTACCATTCCTCCTGACTGGAAGAGGGAGTTGGTCGTCCCTCTCTGGAAAGGGGACCAACAGGACTGCAACAACTACCGTGGTATTACTCTGCTCAGTGTGCCAGGTGAGATGTTTGCCCATCTATTGCTGATGTGAATTCACAGCCAGATGCTGAAGCTGCAAAGACCTGAACAGTCTGGGTTCACGCCTGGTAAGTCGACAACTGACCGTATCCTAGCACTCTGTGTACTGGTGGAGTACCTATGCGAGTTTCCACAGAGGATGCTTGCAGCCTATGTCGATCTCAAGAGGTCGTTTAACTCAGTGCATCGCAAGGCACTCAGGGATCTTATGCAACTCCTTGGGATTTCTGTAAGGACTATTGGTTTGCTGACTGGCCTGTATTTTGGGACAGAGTGTTGTGAAGTGTGGGGGGTGCTTGTCCAACTTCTTTCCCGTGAATGCAAGAGCGAGGCTGGGCTGTATCCTTGCCCCATCGCTTTTCAGTACTTTTATGGACTAGTTACTAGGCAGAGTTGTGGATCACAGTCATTGTGGAGCATCCATTGGCAATACCAGGGTCACCAACCTTATTTTTGCTGATGATTCAGTAATCCTATGGAGACACTGGAGGGTTTGGTGATGGCTCTCGAGGCCCTGCAAGAGGGGGCAAAGCTCTTGGGACTTCAGGTCTCCTGGGTCAAGACCAAGGTACAGGTATTTGTAGGCTTGCTAGATGAAACAGTAGCCTACAGTCTGTACATGCGTGTGGCAAGGACATTGAGATCTCGGAAAATTTCACACACTTTGTTCATAACAACGGTGTCTCGCCAGGAAGTCTTATGGTGGATTGGCTTGGCCCATAGTGTTATGGACTTGCTCAGCACGAGTACTATATGGCGCTGTCGATACCTGTGCAGAAGGACAAAGATCCAGATGTTCAAGTCCCTTGTGCTCCCTGTCTTACTCTATGGCTGTGAGACATGGACATTAAATGGCGACTTGGAGAGGCAGATTGATGCCTTTGGTAACAAATGTCTATGCAGATTCATGGGATATCGATGGAATGGCTGTCAAACCGGCGACTACTCCGTGAGACTGATTCGACATGTCACATATATTACCTGCATTGTCCGTCGATGCCAACTCCGGCTATATGGGCATGTGGCACATTACCCTGAAGCTGATCCTGCTCATTGGGTTGTGTCTGTTAGAGACAATCCTGAGTGGAGGAGGCCAAGGGGATGCCCACGGAGTTTGTGACTTGAGCAAGTCGATAGATTCTGCCAGGAGGTACTCAGGATGGGAAGGGGGCTTGCATAAAGACTCGCCCAGAGGGACCTCCAGATTTGGCGTCATAGGGTGGGTGAGGCGACAAGCCCTCCGGCGTATGTCCCCATTGATTGATTGAATTTACTGTTTTCCAAGACATGGTTGTGATGGCACTAATTGATAAAAATATATCAATAGCTTATTACATTAATGACTTTGAAATAAATTACTGATTTGTCTAGGGTAAGCAACCAGCTCACACCACTTTAACTTTATTAATTGGGACTGCAAAGACCTACCTAAGGACAAATTTACTATTGTACTACTAGTTGTATGGATATACGGTCCAGTCTTGTAGTACAGGTGTAGAATCTGGCTGCAGGACACGCTGTACCGCTGCAGGTCCATCACTCATGTGGGGAAAGTCTTGGCATTTGTTGTAACCTTGGTCATGAGCTAGTCTTGGTTGCTGGGCCCTGAAAAAAATAATTATTTTCTAACACAAGAAATGCATTAGATAAAAAAATGTATTGCAGTGTTAAAATTAGACCTTTGTCAGTTTGATAGAGCCATACCAAGGCCATTTAATACTTTGCCTTCCAAAAAGAAATCTCAAGACTGCTGTGAGCATGCATGGTCATCCTCCTATACAAGTTCAAATTTACCCCACCAGTTCCTAGCAAATCTCAACTCATGCTCAGGCAGAAATCTTCATACCTGAAGCAGAATAACCGTTAATATCAGGAATAGATAATGGCAGACAATTTTCACAAATATACACTTCTAAATGGAAATATTTTTTCAGATGATAAAGTCTCCCAGCCTTCAAGATGCTTATCAGCATCTTACTTCACGTGACCCTCAACAATTTTGGACTTCAGGCCAGTGGATGACAGAGAAGAGAGGTATGATATATGCTGAAGTTTACTGCTTGTAAGGCAATATGGCATTTGCATTAGCTGCACATGCCACATGACCTCTGTGCTCAACTCCATCTCTTCAGCCCTTGAGACACAGGGAAGATGTGACATATGGGTTATCACATTTACCTCCCCTATAATCTGTTTCAGTAGGATATTACAGACGGCCACACCCCCTCATGTTCTTCAATTT
>NC_066535.1:6697834-6713607 GCF_024679095.1 Eriocheir sinensis
TGGAGTGTTTTGGAGGACAAGGCTACATTGAGGACACTGGCTTGCCCTCACACCTGCGTGATGCTCAGGTGAGGGTTATATGCGTATCTGCAGTTGTCTCTCCTTTCACTCCAGCCTTTTCTGACAAATGATCTAATTCCATCGCTCCACCTGGCTCTCTGTCTGCTGTGACTTCTACAATACTGGTTGCCACTCCATCACTTTGGTCATCCATCTGTTATCAGTTCTATGCATGATATGGCCTGCTCAATTCCACTTCTTATTCTTCAGTCATTAAAATATCTTCAGCCATAGTGATAATAAAGGTTGAAGATATTTTAATGGCTGTTAAGAATAAGAATTAAAAATAAGCAGGTCATAACATGCGCATAATTTATAACAAATGAACGACCAAAGTAAAAGCGACAACCAGTGGATTGTAGAAGTCAGGGCAGACAGAAAATCAGGTGGAGGGATGAAATTAAATCATTTGTCAGAGCAGGATGGAGTGCATTAACATTAGGCAGAGAGGTAGAGAATGTTGGAGATGGCCTTTATCCTGCAGTGGACTATTGATGCAGTGTCCATGTCTGAGGTGTGCATCATTGTGCTGTGGCAACCTGCTGTTACAGTGAATGCCTGATTTCATGAACAATATGTAATTGCCCAGTATGGGAAATAGTTTTCATTATCAGTAATATGCAGGCAGCAATGATGAATACCACCAATCGTAATTGATTTTATTTCTAATGGTTAATAATGTCTGACAGCTTTTTGTTATACTTTTCTATGTGGAGGGCAGCACCAGGGCTATTAATAAATATAATCAGTAACCTTATCAATTAACAAAACTATGGTCTGCAGCAGTGTTAATAACTGGAAACTCAAAATTGACAATAATTTATTGAATTCATCACTATTACCTATATATTTTGATACTGACAACTATATCCAATGCTCAGACTATCATACATTATCCACAAAATCAGACACCCAAAGATTGCTACAGCACATCAATGCAAACTCTAGACTTGAGATCCACGACTACAGTAACTGATAATGATGCACTGAGCACTAATTGGTGACCAAAGGTCACAATAATGGCCAGGATCCCTTAAGAAGAAGGAGGAGGAGGAGGAGGAGGAGCGAGGAAACAAGCGAAAGAAGAAAAAATGAGGGGAAGAGAGAAGAAGGATAGAAAAGGAGAGGAAGAACGGGAAAAAAAGAGAAGAAGAAGAGGGGAAGACTGATTAAGCAGAATTTGTATATTTTGCAACTTTTGACCACAGTGTATATATAAAAGATTGATTAATACCTTGCTACAGGTTCTGCCAATTTGGGAAGGGACAACAAACATAATGTCCCTGGATTTCCTACGAGCTGTGACCAAAAGCAACGGTGAAGCCCTGACTGTCTTACATGAAGATATTCATGGTAAATATATTTCATTTTGCATCTTCTTTAGCATAAGAGATACTGGTATGTCTCAGATAAGCAAGCTACTTTATTAATAAAAAATGATCGCAAATTTTTTTAGTGCTTGTCGTGGCTGTAGCTTTCTCATTCCAGAGTAACTGAATGGCTCTCTTCTATGTCTCCGTATTTCCTAGAAAATTAATTTCCACCCAGCCCTCTTTGCAGTGTCAACCACTGCATGCCTCCCCCCATCCCTCGGCCCCGCTGCACACGACTTTCTACTCACGCTCAACCCTATACTGTCCAAACCCCTTATGCAACAGTTAGCCAGCATCTCTATTCTTTCATTCCCTTCACTGGTAAACTCTGGAACAGTCTTCCTTCGTCTATATTTCCTCCTGCCTGTGACTTGACCTCTTTCAAGAAGAGTGTATCAAGACACCTCTCCACCCAAAATTGACCTCTCTTCTGGCTACTCTTTACATTTATTTTTTATGGGAGCGGCAAGTAGCGGGGTTTTTTTTTTTTTTTTTTTTTTTTTGTCCCCTTTTTGTTGACCTTGAGCCGTGTTCGATGTAAAAAAAAAATAAAAAAAAAATCATGGGAAAAAACTTCTTTATTCTTCCACTATTCATGCTCTTCTATTCTTAATGTACAATTCATCAAGCACAAATAGACTTGCATATTAATGTATGAGCACTACTATTTCTTTTTCAAAATGGTGATGCAAATTACAGTTGGAGCAAGATATTAATCCTACTTGTGGTATTTTAGGTCGTCTTGAGCAGGCAAGGCAAAGCAAAGGACCCAGCGATTTAGAAGACTCGTGCCATAAGGTGATGCAAGTCTTAGGCAGTCTCACAAAGTTCCTCCAGAATCACCCTCACCTTGTTCAGGTGGCTGCACGTGACATTGCCAACACTATTGCTCATATCTATATTGGTAAGTCAAATTCTTACTCCTTCCTGCTGCTATGATTTTAACTAATTATTAAGAGGCCAACACCCCAGCCTTGCTGTAGAAAGTGGGAGAAAAAAGATAGTTCTGTTGTATTACTCTTTTCTAATGAAACTTTTATGTTTCAACACAGGTAGCCTTCTCATTGACCATGCAGCTTGGGAGAAGAGTGCCTCCAGTCTTCAGGCAGCCAAAATGTGGTGCCAACAACCTCTTGACTTCCTCGCACCAGATCAATACATGGTTGACAACAGCACACTAGCTATGGAAGGTTATAACGGTAGTGAAGTCTATGGTCCTATGTTTTAAGGCAAGGTGAAGTTGGGAGCATACAGTATAGCTGTGCGTGGCAGCGATGTTCATCACAGTCTCGTTGGCCCTCTGAGTCTATGGTGGGAAACCCATTAACCCAACACAGGGCCAGTGTAACATCTGGGTTACCACTGTTTACCTTCCCTAGGTTTCCCAAGGTACCCTTTTATCAACCATCTTGAAAGGAAGGATGAACAGCTAGGTGGGCTGCATGCTGACTGTCCAAGCTGGAATTTCAATCCAGGCTCACAGATGTGTAGTTAGGGACACTAACCGCTGCACCGTGGAGGCGTATGCTTTAGTTCATATTGCAGTTGTAGAACTTTAATCTTTTAACCAGTAACTATTACTTTCTGCAGTTATCATGTATCTACAGTATGCTCTGTGTAGTAAGAGGTGATTACTAGGGATGTAGCTCCAGTGATACTGGAGGGTGAGGGTAAAGATTGTTCCCATTCAACTAATTTAGACTAGAATGCCAATACTGAAAATGCTCAAATTTCCCTATTGATGCCATCTTATCCAAGAAAATAAAGTTGCCAATTACCCAAGAAATATTAAGTCAGGTGCAAAGGCTTCATGCTTAAACTAAAGTTTATGGCAGCTGTATAGAATTAGTGTTAATTTGTTACATTAATTTGTAATCAGCCATATATTTTTTTATGAAATACAATTTTACATATGAAGTTTAGTGTGTAAGGGAATATTTTCCTGAGGTGACAATACTAAGGATGAAATACTTGTGCAAAAAATGAAATAATTGTGCAAAATTAGTTCCTAAATCCATGAAAGATATATTTTTACATATAGTTTTATAACCGTATTAATAGACTTGGAGCTGTGTCCAATAAATGTGTGATCAACAAGCAACTAGTTTTACTTGCAATTTTGACCGAGTTAATGATCCGTTTTCTGGACAGGTTTGGGAAATCCGAAATCCGAAATCAGTTTTCATTTAGATTTATGATTATGAATAAAATTTGTCATTCACAATAGTCTGATCACATGCTGGACTCTCGATAGCCAGCAATATCCCTTTACCTTTAAGCTACATATTCACAGGTGTTTGGATACAGCCAAGACCTCACATCACATCCACACATGCCTGGGAGGTGGGACACAACTCCTGTTTGACATCCAGTATCCATTCACTGGTGGGTTTATACAGGGCATGAATGAATAAAAGGCTGTCCATTCATCTCCACTCTCCCTGGAAATCGAACCTGGGACGTCTATTGTGTAAGGCAAGTGTGCTAAATGCTGCATTACGTGCAAATGCGTGTGTGTATCTACCTAGTTGTTGTATACAGGATTTGAGCTATGCTCTTCATATCTGATTTTATCCAACTTTACTTTAAATTCATGGATGTTCTGAACTAATTATCTCCACAGACTTTTCCAAGTGTCAATGTTTCTGCTGAAGAAGCCAAACTAGTATACTTCCTTTTTGCATCTCGTTTTCTTCAATTTATGTTCATGATCCCTTGTCCTTCCACTATCCCTCACGTGCAAGTCTTCGGTTTATATATTCCACGTCTATTATGAGTTGGAATATCAAAACTGGGGCTTCTCTGATCAGTCTTATTTTTGTATACTGTCCTATAGCTCCTTACAGCCTCAGAACCCACCCTGGAAGGGGTGCTTCTTGCATTATGTTTTAGCTTGGTGGGAAGACCTGAGGGTGTACTTTTCCAATTTCCCATAAAAGGACTATGGTTTACAGGTCAGAGACCCTCTGTGTGTGCCGAGAGCATTGTGACTGCACACATTACACATACCTTCTCTACTTCTCATGGTAAAAAGCCCTCGTTCAACCATGCTTGTTCTTTATCAATCAGAGAGGCAGCTCGCAATAGGAACTTGAGCCTTCCAACTTGTAACAAGTACACTGTATATTTGTCAAACTTTCTCTGAAATTTCCACTTTGGACAAAACAGGGCATATTCCTTCCACTCATCCCCTCCCTGAGTTTACTGTGCCTGATACAAAAATCCTTGGTAATCATGTCTTCTATACCCTTTCTGGCCTGAATCCTTAGATGGCTTATGGACATAATGGAGTTCCAATTGTCTTATAAAACTGCAACTCGTGCTTACATCCTGCCTGGTCTTACACTTTCTGCCTTTGCCTTTCAACATGTCCTGCTGGAAATATGCTTGTATACCACTGCCAAGTAAAATAACTGTTCTAACCCTTTAACTTCATTATCGTCTTATAGCTTTACTCTCTTGTCTTCCTAAGGCTTTTTGGGTATTAGTGTTCTGGCGAACACTAATTCCCTAACACCACCTCACTCCCCTTAGGACTGGCCCCCTCGAGCAGCGTTCCGCGTGGCAGTGGAGGCCAGTACTCGTTAGCCCAGTACTTGTTAGTCACAACTTTCCCGGCGCGGGCTGTTTGGCGGGTTGGTCACTTGGTCCGCTGGTCATGCTCGCCGCTCAGGGCAGGTTCCCGGCCAGGCAGGGTCTCACTTTCGCTAGGATTACGCACTGAAGCCACGCTAACAGGGTATGTTCGCCCGTTTGTACGCCTTTAACAATTACTACTACACCAGGAAAAAAACATGCATCCAAATTGGAATCGTACGCACGAACTGGCAAACAACCCCTACGCAGTTACGACACCTTGATGTGAACCACTACACTGTTTTAACAACCGTTACGAATTTCACGCACTGGAATGCATTTTTACCGTAACGTCGCTACAATGATTAAAATATTGACACTAACGAATATTCCAGCTGACGTGATGCAAATTTGTTAGCCAGGTGCGGCACAGGGTTTGTTCTGTGCCTTGAGCCGCGGGAATCAAGACGGACAGAGTCGTGCACAGCAATAGACGGTGTCGTGCACGGACTGGAAGGTGCGTGTTGGGCTTAAATCAGCCTAACATTACCTTTGAATTATCGTGTGAGTGTGAGCTTCAGCCAGTGTGTGTGGCTGCTCGGCGCTGCTGTTCCTTTATTCAGGAAGGGCCTTCGTGTAGCCAAGAGCCAGCTAAATATACTACACCTCCTCGGTGTTTAGCCTTACCCTTCGCCTGGCCGGCGGGCTCATATTCACTTTTAAGCATGTATGATTTTTTTGTTTCAGTGTTTCGGACGACCAGTTGGCCAGCGCGGCCAGAGCGGCGGGCGGCTGGCCAGCCCAGAACCGGTGCCGCCATACCTGCCGCACAACTTTCACTCACCACCAGTTAGTTACCAGTCAGTATATTTTCTAATTCCACGATTCGTTCTGTTCTTGCAAGTCTTACTAGTTATACTGGTGAGATGATGATGACCAGAGCTCATTGTTAACAGTCATCATTCAAGTTCAGAGAATCGTCACTGCCTTCGCTGCAAGCACTTGAAAGATGACTGAACTCAGGTCACACGAGAAGCCTACCAGCAAGAGCAGGGTTGATGGCCTCCGCTGAGGTGCCTTGTCGCCCGCAAGGCATCAACTTTCTCACGAGGCATCCGTGTTGCCGAGTGGCTCAACAAGCTCCTGAACGCCAAAAATGCATTTTTTGAGGACGATTGCTTGTAGTACAAGCCTCATTACGGCAAGCAGTCCACGAGTGCCACCAATGACTACGATGATAAAGTCGACCACTTTCGGACCGTCTTGCACTCACAATGTTGGGTTTGCAAATTGCTGCAGAAAATTAAACCCTGGACAATTCAGGGCCCACTTCTAGTCCTTCCCCAATCTTTTATCTTTATTATGCCTATTGATAAAAATAATCATTGCTTCAACCCCTAAAACAACCACCTATTAATCTAACAATTCTATTATTTTTAGTTATTTGAAACTGGCAATTGAAAATCTTTTAAACATCAGTGAGAGAGAGGGGGGGGGGGGCAGGAGGAGGGGGAGGTTAATTCATGTTTTCTGACCTCAGCTGATGTTTGGCAGACACTGGAGGTAAGGTAAAGTTGTAGGGCATATACTATAACTGCGCGTGGCCTCAGTGCTCATCTCCATCACATTAGCCCTGGAGACTCCTGCCAACAGCTACGGCCCAGGCACTCGACGACTCCATGCGTCCACAGCAACCACAAAGGCCCTGGAGGCGGCACAGCAGACTAGAAACATGTTCGTCTTTATACTGTAGCAACAACATGATTGTATAAACATTCATTTATCTTAAGTTGCCAAATACCTATATAGTTTTACTAAACATTAGAATATTAAGACATGTAAACAACCGGCCACCAATATTTGAGACTAATGCATTCATGTGTGTGTGTGTGTGTGTGTGTGTGTGTGTGTGTGTGTGTGTTCATTCAAGCCATTAATCACACGCAGACAAAACCCGTAGGAATTTACTTCGTCATAAATTGTCAGAATCCCAAACAATATCACAATTACTTCTACTACAACTGCTACTACTACTAATGATAATTACAATAATCGAATCATCGTTTATATCAACACCACTCGAATAAAATAAAATCCATCATGAAGCTTCGGGTATCCTGGTCAAGGCCACAGACTACACGAGGTAACCCGCGCCGAGAGCAGCTAACCATCACTACAACTATCACTGAACCATCGACTCCCCGGCTCGCGGCGCTTCACGGTGTTCAGGCACTTGCTAATGACTTGCTAATTTGTGTTATGGTGGACCGTATTCAAGTGTGAAAGGTTATGGGAACGACTCCACCGCTTCCTCCTTTCAGAAATCTAACCATATCTAAAATACGCTAAATTGTGAGTTATCTTTAATTGCTCAACACTGTCTAAAATACTCTGAACTAACAGTCGTTGAACACTTTAAAAATATATTCTAGACATGTGCCTGATGTTATGCCTACTGCTCGGTGTGAGGACGTCTGATCGAGGATGTTACGCAAAGAGGGTTGCCTAACACTGTCAAAACATATAATTGTACTTAAACCGCAAATTCTTTAATAGTATGCTGTTCGAGAGACGTAGTGTGATTGATGATACTTGATTTCCTGTAAGCTGTGTCGTTTCTCTTGGTCGTTGAACTTGTAAATGACATAATAATGGCGTGGAGCGAACTCTGGAAACAGGAGATTGAGCGCTTATGTATGGCATGGGCTTGGAAAAACTAGTATAAATATATTTTACAAACAGGGTCACCCCCCCCCCCCCCCACGCACACACCAACACGCTGAAAGTATATCAAATCCACTTCAGTTTGAATACGAGGCAAACTTGAAACTAGCCCGCTGAAAGGAAACATGAAGGAAGGAAGGGCGAGACGAAGAGTTTGCTTGAGGGAGGAGGGATAAAGAGGATAGAGAGGAGGAAAGGAAGGGTGATTTATACAGCAAGAGGGAGTGAAAGAGAAACAAGGAGGAAGGAAAATGAGGCGCGACAGAGAGCGGAGGCCAGGGAGGGATAGCTAGAAAGATTGATAGATGAAAAATGTGGAAGGAGAGAGGAAGGAATGGAGGGAAGCGGAAGTGTTGCGCCATGAGGGCGGAAGTAAGTACACAACCAGCCCGACCAGACGCCTTCAGGGAGGCTCGGGTTGTTGCTCCGCCTCGGCGTCACTTTCCTTAACAATCCCTCACGCCCCCACTCCGCTGTGGCTGCGGCTTTATTTTTAGCAATATGATGGAAGCAGCTGGACAAGGACAGGCGTTGCAGTATTCCTGGACGCAAAGGATCTTGGCTACAGCTGGGTGTGCGTGTGACCGGTGTGGCCTTATGACTCGCCATCACATGGACTTCCACAAAATCGCCCGTCAGGGTTCGCAGAATTACAGGACATGGCTCAGAGTACTCTGCGTTGTTTCGAGGCGAACGTCATCAGGGTCTCAGAGATGCAGCGATGCGTATGGCGCGCGGGGAATCGATTTCATGGTTATCTACTAAATCTCTGGGTCCGGGGATTCAGTTCATCACTATGGTGTTTGGTATTTTGTTTGTCAGCACGATGGCCGGCTGGCTCATGTTTGAGGCAAGGCCTCATTATATCGAGGTCAAGTTGTTACACACGAAACGGGTACTGACGGAGTTGCTCGACGCCACGCACAAATACATATTTTACGAACCTACCTAGCTATTGAGAAACAAACAAATGTATCAGCATAAAAAATAGAACCAATGCAAATTATGAATAATTAAATTATAAATACAAGGAAATCAGAGTTTAGAGGTGCCTCCTGACACAACCACATCACTCACTCGTAAATGCGTAAAGAGCAGCAACATTTCTGCCGCGTCCTGCTTGCTCATTCGTTTTTAGGGCAACATCTGCTGACGGTCTGTGTGGCCGCTGATGGAACACGTGGAGAACCCAATTTCAATTTCATGTCTATACAGGAAATGTCTGAAGGACGTGACTTTCACTGCGAAGACGCGGCAGAGTTGAAGGAGGAGGAGGGAGGCGGAGGAGGACGAAGGGAGGGGGGAGGGTAGGCAGGGCAGGTACGTAGGGAAAGTTAAGTAAGGGGGAGGGGAGGATGAACCTGCACTGAAGTGAGAGCGAAAACAGAGAGAGTAATGTGCGTGGAGCGTTTTAGTGATGGAGCATTTAGTACGTAGTCAAGGGTGGAAAGTAGGACTCGGTCGCGTTGGGGGGCCGGGAGGGGGGGGGTCTTATGCTCCCAGCTATGGTGGAACTTATTTTCACTTACCAGCTTTCGCTTTCAGTGGGTTAGATGTCTACACGGGCGGGGCAGGGTGAGGAGGATATGGGGTGTGGCGATGAGCCGGAGACGTGCACGTAAAGGCCAGGAGGGAGAGGGAGGCAGCACTGGCGAGACACGGATGTGGGGCACTGCAGGCGATGCGTGGAGCAGCGAGGCGGCGAGTGGCGGAGCAGCGGTTTGGGGCTTCATGGAGCTTCCCTCACAGGCTTGTTTTGGGCCAGTGCAGACAATACCAAAGCGTCGTCTCACATGTCTCCTGGCACGGCTGCTGCACTTGTTCTTACTGCCTAGAGGGACGAGGAAGGAGAAAGGAAGGGGCTGCAGGAGTGGGTCATCTTGTGGAGCTGGAGAGACGATCTGCCGAGTCACGTGTGAGGTTCGCCCACTTTCCCGAGAGGAACATGTTCAGCAGAGCCCCGCCGAGGGTACGGGTGGAATGGCTAGAGATGAATATCTATTCCAATGACACAACCTGCAACATCAAAAAACACATAACTCCTAATTATTGCAACTAGGAAAAAGGGTGCGAGTAAGAATGACTGGAGGAGGATATCTACTCCAATGCAACAAATAAGTACATAAAACCAATTTATTGCAGCTCTGGAAACGTCACTTTCTATATGATTCAGGCAAATTAAATTTATATTGCGAAAACGAGAGAGAATCATTCAGGTGCATAGGCGAGGTGGTGGTGGTGGCGGCGGCGGCGGCGGCGGGGCCCTGCACACAACACTGTATTTAGAAAGCAGCGGTCCCGCGGCGGCAGCACTGTGGCGTGGGAGCGGGAGAAGCACTACGTCACATGTGCCAGAAGCCGCGCCACGTCCTATTATTCACCTTCACTCTCTTTACGGTTCCGTTGGCCAAGCCGCGTTGAGCCACGTTACCTAAGCAACAGGTGGTGGAAGGTTACGCTCATGCTCCGCTGCCCGACACTTGCACTCCAGCGAGCCGTGGCTGGCCGAGGAGCTGCACACCCAGCACTCCCTCCACCACCTCACCCACCACAAACACAAAGAAATAAATAGATTCATAAACAAAACAGAGAATTAAGGAAAAACAGACGCTGCAGTGGTTGATAAAAGAACGTTCTCTCCCAGGTTTTGATTTCTTTATATGTTGTTCCTGAGTGAAGGTTGTCTAGGAATACGTTTCTATAAACTTTGAGGCTCAGTTAATCATAGTTTATGACCATGAGCCACGAGTCGCCGTCGCCGCCGGCCAAAGACTGGCCACGCCTCCGTCACCTCGACACAGTGAGGCGGCGAGGCCCCCGCCGCCCCGAGGGGACTGCCATGGAAAGCAGAGTTTGGGGGTCACCACATTAATCAAAAACACCAAATGAAAATATGTTTTCTCCTCGATTTATTACTGCGTCAAATTACATCATTGTCAGCAGTTCTGTCTAGCTACTGACGCAATGGTTACGCCAAGGAATACCCGGTACAGGGCTGACACTTAGAGGGGCTGGGCAGGTGGCTCACCCATGAAATCATCGCCGTAAACTCCATTAATCACCGCCCGAGTCTGGCCGTGCTGGCCCGCGGCGCGGCCGCTGACACACTTCAGAGACAATCGTTTGCCACAGGGAATGTTTACTGAAAAGTCGCCTGATCCGGCAAACATTACACCAGCATGACGCAACGGGACTTTGGTGAGAGATCACATTTCAGTCCGTACAATGCAGATGACGCAGTGCAGCATCCGGGAGCCTCACGACTGACCAGTAACAAAGATGAACGAGGGTGACATCATCGTCGTCGTCATGCTCTTGCACCCGATTGGTCGAACAAGAGATGACGCCACCGCCGCTCCGCCAATCACGGCTCCCTCTGAGGTTTTCTCGAAGGTGTTGACGGAATTGCGCAACGCCCGGCCGCTGCACGGAGCTTGTTCGCCATAATGACACACTACTAAGCCCCCTTTCACTGGAATATTTGGCGGCTGTCATATATAAATTTTCACTTATTTATCAGAGCAACCCACCGGGGAGTCATGTGCAGCTCCCTCTACTCTCACGACCTTTCCAAGATTTCCTGATCTGCGGGAATTGTGTAGCAGAGTTGCGTGTATATCGAGGTCATTGAAGGTGAGATTCCTTGTATGTTACTCGACCGAGGCTCAGCGGTAACCCAGTGACACAGTCTTGGAGGAAGCTCATGCCGCTGAAATTTAGGTCAGTCGGTGCAAGGAAATACTGCGGCTGAGGATGTGACTTGCTGAAGGGGGTGTGGCAAAGGGGGGGGCCTCGCCTACGGGTGCTGAGGCTCCTTACTCACAGAGCTGGAGGCCTGGCAGAGGCTCTGGAGGCTGGCTTGTGGTTAAGATTTGAAAGAAACGCCATTTGTGGTCTCTGATAGTCCTGTGAGGATGAGGTGAGGCCTGGAGGCATTGATGGAGCTGGGAAATTAATATGTAACGGAGGCAATGCATGTTAACGGTAAAGAAGAGAGACCGAGGGCTGTACAGAAAATACAAAATAAACGCTCTTTACTTGCTGCCCCGAGAATGAAAACAAAAGATGAAAAAAGTTTCAGCATGAATTAACTTGGATAATACTCAAATGATGAAGCATTGCCATTATCATTATTATTATTACCAGCAGGAGTAGCAGCAGTAGTGGCAGTAGTAGTAGTAGTAGTAGTAGCAGTAGCAGCAAGGGTAGTAGTAGTAGTAGCAGTAGTAGTTGCAGCAATGGTAGTAGTAGAAGTAGTAGCAGCAGCAGCAGCAGCAGCGGTAGTAGCAGTAGTAGTAGTAGTAGCAGCGTGCAGCAGTAGTAGAAGGTATAGTAATACAGCCTGGTGGGCATCGCTTCGCTGTCCTCAGGGTGCACGAGCGCGGCGGCGCAAAAGTAGGTTAGCGAGCAGGTGGTCCGGCGGGCAGGGGCGGGCAGGGTCCAGGGAAGTCCATTGTTTTTATGTATGTGACCTGGAGGGGCGGGCGGCGCGCTGCTGGGACGGGGACTGCATGCGGCGGCGAGGGTGGTGCGTGATGGTAATATGTGGTGGTGGTGTGTGGTGGTGGTGGTGGTGATTTGCAAGTGCCTAAGGGATTACGATTTATATCTACAGAGGTAGCAACAACAATAACTACTACTACTACTGCCACTACTACTACTACTACTACTACGACTACTACTACTACGACTACGACTACTACCCCTCCTCCCCTCCCATCACGACCACATTCACCACCAAGAACGGAACAGACGTGGTGAAGAAAGACCAGAAACAAGAAACTTCGACGCAGTGGCCACCTCGGGGTCTGGAAGGGAGCCAAACTTACTCCTGTCTATTTACTTTTTTTTCGGACAGCATTCTATAATTTTCCTTTGGTCAAACATCGTGGTGTCTCTGCCTATGACCGAAGGGCGTAATATATCTCTTTACATGGTTATGGAAATGTTGTGAAAGGTCTTTGTCCTTCTCTTCCTCCTTCCCTTGTTTTCTTTTTTTTTCTTTTTTTTTATTTAAACATACATATATATTTACAGGCCCAAAGGTGCACTGCCAGAAATGCCTATTCAAAGGGCAAAGTCTATTTAAAAGAAGAAAAGAATATCTAAAGATAAAAACCCATACATTATAGAATTATAAATATTCCCACCTTTGTCCCTCTCCTCTTCTTCGTCATTCCTGTGTTGAGTAAAAGAAGGAAGGAAGAAGGAGGAAGGAAGAAGGAGTCAGGGGCGTGAACAGTGAAGGTTTACGGAAGTTTAGAAGGAGTAAATGAATAAATAAGAACAGGAGAAGAGAAAGAAAGGAAGGGAAGAAGGAAGGAAGGAAGGAATGGACCGACCGCATTTCGAGTGATGTAAGGAAAGAAATAGCGAATAAAAAAAATTAAAGAAAATAAAGAAACGAGGCTGAAAGAACAGAAAATCACGGAGTCAAGGATGTAAAGCAAACAAACAAGCACAAAAAAAGCAACAACAATAGGAGTGGTACGGCATAACAAGTCATTCAGAGCGCAGCAGATGCTTCAAGTTGCTTCAAACACACATACACACACACACACACACACACACACACACACACACACACACACACGCACAACACCCCACCCCCCCCACTCAACAAACAAAAAAACACCCTTTCAATTCTCCCATACACACGAGACATCAAACACACACACATACACACATACACACATAGGTCATAACTTGGACATCAGTGTGACTTCCTCGACTCCGTTCGCAAGCTTCCCTTTCAGACCCGCCAGCTCGGAAAGGCAAATTTAGTGAGATTCTGGGGCAGCTTCCACGTCCGCCTCGCATTATCCAGCTCGGGTAGGAAAAATGAGAGACACCTTAAAAGACGCTTCTCCAATTGTACCCAGACAAAGACGGCTGATGAGAAGATGAAAACAAGACAATGAAGAAAATATTATCGCGGTGCTAAAATTGGGGTGGTGGTGGGGAAGGAATGAGGCTGTTGCTTTGGGTATGACTGGGTGTGGGCGTGGCTGTGGGTGTGGGCGTGGCTGTGACTACGGTTGTGGGTGTGGTTGCGGATGTGACTCATTTCTTTGCCTTTTTTTTTTCTCCTATCTCCTTTTAACCTTTATCCTCTCCCTTCATCTTCCTTCTTCATTAGCCTTCCCCTCTTTCTCTCTCTCCTATTATCCCTCCTTCTATCTGCGTTGTTCATACACTTCCTGCTTTCTTTCTGTCTTTCTTGCTTTCCTCTCTTTTCTGTTCTCCCTTGTCTCCTCTTAACCTCTGTCCCTTTCCCTCTATCTTCCTGTTCATACTTCCTGCCTCTCTTTCCTCCCCTTCTTTTATTTCTTTTAGGACTGTTGGGGTGCAGGAGGGAGAAGGTCGGTCTGGAAGTGGAGGTGGTGCTTGGTGTGTTTGGACGAAGGGTGTGTGAGGTGGGTAAGGTGTTAAGTATAAATAAACATCTATATGTCTTGTTAGATTCAGGCAAGACTTCGCATTTGCCAAACACGCGTATAATGGGAATTCGATAAACTCCTATTATTGTGCTAAAAAGTGGCGGTCAGCTGAAGGAAAAGGGTGTGTGGGGATGCAGGGAGAGCCAGCCAGCCTGCCTTAACCGCCCCCACCCAACCCCCCCCCACTCCACCAGTCAGCCTGCCAGCCACGCCCCCACCCAACACCCCCCCACCCCACCAGTCAGCCTGCCAGCCACGCCCCCACCCCACCAGTCAGCCTGCCAGCCACGCCCCCCCAACACCCCCCCACCCCACCAGTCAGCCAACCAGCCAGCCAGCCAACCAAGCAACCAGCCGGCTAGCCAACCACGCAACCAGTCGGCTAGCCAACCACGTGGAGGGTTATAAGTGACGGAGGCTTGAACGTCACTCCATATTGAGGTCAAAGGCGGTAATACCATGATTGCACTTGTCTCTTCTCTTCCCCCCCCTCCTCTTCCTCCTCCGTCTCCGTCTCCGTCCCCGCCTCCGCCTCCTCATTCTCCCACCCTTCCTCCTCTTCCCATTCCTACTCCTGCTATTTCTATTGCTACTACTAATGATAACAGTAGTAATAATTCTCCTACCGCTGCTGCTCCTACGGTCACTGGCTACTCTGTGTGCATCAGCGTTACGCAACAAGACGAAACAGTGAATGGTGGGAGGAACATGAGAATTTCTGAGGAGGGAAAATATTGATTTATGACACTCACGGAAATTGCAGGAGATAGTAATACCAGGATACCCGTCTCCTACTTCTCCTACACAGCCCACCCCCTCCCCACCCTCTTCCCTCTTAGCTCTCATCACACACGGCCTCACCCCAACACACTATCCTCCCATTTGCCTCTCAGCTTCCCATCACGCACACCGGCTCAATTTTCTCACTCCTACACATCCCACTTTAGTCTCAGTCTCCCACCACACACTCCCTACACATCCCACATCGATATCTGTCCCTACCACACACATCAGCACAGTACCCTCCCTTCTACACCTCCCATTCCTATATTAGCTCTCCCCCACCACATACTCTCCCCTCACTCCCCTCTCAACCGCCTACCACACATACCATCACAGTGCCCTCCCCACCTGTCTCTCAGCCCCAGCACATATACCCTCACCCCACACACACCACCCTCACCCCACACACACTACCCTCACCCCCTTCACCTCCTACTTCCTCTTAGCCCCTCACCACACACCAGTTTAAGGCCCTCACACATCCCACTCCCTCTTGCCGCCCCCCCCAAAGACACCCCGCCCTGCTGCACCTACCTACCCCGGCCCCCCTCGCCCACATCCCACACCTGCTCCCCTGCCCTGTCTCATCTCCATAACGTTTTCACTTTCCATAAATCGTCTTACACAAGAGTCTGAATCAACAGAAAGAAAAGGAGAAGAGAAGAGAAGAGAAAGTTGGTGTTTCGATAATATTTTCTTTAACACTTTTTTTCATTCAATATTCTCGCGCTGCTCATAAGTGTATTAGAATTTTACGGTGTGTGTTTTATTATTATTTTTTTAGGTTTCTGTAAAAATAAATAGCAGTGAGATAAGT